>NW_006767450.1:434402-493661 GCF_000264995.1 Punctularia strigosozonata HHB-11173 SS5
TACTTTGGTAATTTACACTTCACATCAAGGTATATTGACAGTGGAGGAAGGATATGGTACCAGGATGGAATGGCAACAAGGGTATGTCTCCAAGAACCGGCAAGTACACCTCTGGAGGAAGCTCATGGTGCAGCTGCATCACTTCTTGTATATATGCATTGCTAGACCTGTTCACCTTTATCTCTCTCTGGAACCATCACAAATGTTTGTTCGCAGTCATTGCAAATTCACGTGCGGATTATCCACGAAATATCACGTGAGGATCGGAGGCCATTCGGCCGATGACATCTTTTGCACTATACGTACAGCCACTCGGGCCTCACAAATTCGGTTTATTATCCGATTAATAAGCCTATCTACTCAAATTTACCTATGTTCACAGCCTCATCGGCCATATGTGACTGCGTATGCCATAACGCACATGCCAAGGGGGGGAGTCGGGACCGGCGCTTGGCGCCAGCTTACACACGTCGCTTACGCGTTGAATTCCTGCACCACCGGTTCACTGGGACCTAGCTGCTGTCCACGACGCCGCGTAAACCTTTTCTTCACGTAATCAAGCTTGCGATGGCGGTACATGTGTCCCATGCCTCGGCCAAGCTCCGGCACCATCTCTAGCTTCGCATTGGCGACGACGTTCGCGAGCCTTCTGCCGTCTGCCGCCGCCATGAGGTTCGGGTGCACTACGACATTCCCCTGCTTTTCCGCATACAGAATCTCGCTGTTATCGGCTGGGTCCATAGACGAGAGAATAGCACGTCGGATGAGCCGCTCGAGGGGTGCACGAGCGAACGACGTGACAGTTGCCTGTGGGAAGGGTTCAAGACCCAGAAGCATAGCCAGTGACGGGACCACGTTTCTCCTCTGAATCTTGGTAGCGGATATGGGATGATTCATAGCGTACGTCTCGTCCGCGAGAAACGTAGGTGCTGTGCCCTGTATCGACTGCACCGACTCGTGCAGATTGTACGCGTCCTGCATGCCGATGATGTCTTCTGGGTCCAATTGCAAACGCACGGAGGGAATCTGACCGAAGTGCATCATCTGGGCGTATATCAGGGCTTGGAGCGTCTCGCCCTCAATGCCCATCCAGTTCTGGATAGCGCCGCCCAGAAACTGAAGGATCCACGTCATGCCCTTCTCATCGCCAACGCCCCAGCGAGCGCTGATGGCGAGCTGTCGCTGGGCCTGGGGTATGTCCAATCGTGCCCGTCGACTGAGTTCTTTGAAGACGGAAAGCCAGGCTCGGGCAGGTACGTCCACCCGGCAAATCGCGAACGTCCGTATGACCACATAAGCGCCCGCGTAATCCCTGGCGGCGAGGAAAGCCCTGAGCGCCACAGTAAGGGTGGAGGATGTGACGATCTTCGAGGATGCTGCCATGCGCCCGGTGGTCTCCTTGGCATGGGTGTACAGCATGGCATGATACAGAGCACGCAGGCGGGAGCCAGAGTGCTGGTCCCCGAAACCGATCTCTGTGTTCAGTGACCGATGGGTCGTGCGCATATGTTCCCCGACCTTCACCCGCCTAGTCCGAGCGGACCGCCTGCGGCCCTCCGCCATGTCGATACGCGCGCGCTCCAATTTCTTCAACGCGACGAAGAGCGACGCGAAAGTGGTTCCATCTGGTGTGAGACCTGCGGCGAGAAGCATCTCGAAAATCGCGAATGCTTTCTCCAGCTGGCTTCGGCGCACCTCTCGCGCGATGAGGATGTTGAAGACAACAATGTCGGGCGGAACGCCTGAGCTGGCCATGCGCGCCAATACCTCTTCGGCACTCATGTAAGGAGGGGGAAGCCTTCCGCTGCCGCAAATTGGATCTTGAGTAGGCATCTCCACGTTGCTGGAAGACTGCTTCGTGTCGATTTCATCCGATAGGTTGGCAAGGAAGGCCTGGAAGACACTGGCCACATCGGCGTCCTCGAGGAGTGCCTCTGCCGAGTCGTATGTGCCAAGTTTCGAGTGGATATTCACCAGCGCGCAAACTGTGGTCTCGTGCAGCTCATACTCTTCGTAGTTGCGCCTCGTCCTCTGCCTCCGTGGTATCTTCTCCTTGAGCTCCTTGTTACGGGCCTCAATGAACGCGTCGAGGATACGGTTCACAAGCTGGCCGGACGGCGCAACTTCGCAAAGAAAATGAAGCAGATGTCGAAGAGCGTTCTCCGTGTAATTCGGCAGGGCGAGAACGGGCTGCAGTGCGGCGAGCATGTGGTCGTCAGAGGCGCAATAACTGGCGTCCTCGGCAATCTTTAGCGCCACTATAAGCGCCTGCAACTTGGGACTGGGCATATGCCGCTCGTTGCGCATTTCGTAATGGAGAGCCAGTGCGTGCTTGTATGCGCCGTAAATGAGGAACATATTTGTTGCTCGTTCATACGCATCACGCCTGGCCAGGCCGGACGTGAAAGTTGGCAGGGCGGAGGTGAAGAGGGCATATGCGGCGTCCGGGTTTGGCTTGGAGTTGTCGCGGTCGAGACTACGCGTGAGCGAATGAAGCAGAGTATTGACACGGGCGTGATCGATCGCTTCCGCACGTTCCTTCTCTTGCACCGGCTTCGTGAATGCGTACGGCGGGAAAGTGCGGACATGGCGCCTACATGCGGCGGGGAAATCAAGTGCTCCGCGCACTGAGCTGCGCAAAGCGGGTCCGAAGATACTAGTGCGTGCACATCGTGCCAACATCAACGCTTGACGTCCATACAACGATTGATGAAGCCCTGTTCTGCGATGACAAGTGAGCGTCTTATTCATAAGCGCGGTGTTAATTTCTACGCACCGGACCAAGTTTACCAGTAGATAGGCCTAGCTTTCCCTCAACACAAGCCCCAAGAATTGATAGAACAGTTCAAACTTGGCCCTGGTTAAACGGATAAGAATGCGAGCAAAGGCGGAGATGGCGAAGAGGGCGCGGGCGGCGCGGCGGGAATTTTGGTCAGAGGTGGCTGTGCTGAACCTTTAGTTATAGTTGTGAGTGTGGGAAACGTCAATCTAATCTCCCAACCTAGGCTGACGGTCAATGTCAATAACCTCTGGCCTTAGGCTCAGGTCTCACACTCACCCTCCGTACAGGCCCAGGGCGATGATTCTCATGATGAAATAGCTGCCGCAATGCCGATATAAATAACAGCAGACTGGTCATACGCCTTCAGGAATAGCCAGAGACTACTCACGCCGACTCGCGAGGACCACAACCATGGCTGAAAACATCCTGGAATCTTTGACCGCCAGCAACATATTTGACCTTCAAGGTGTGGTTGCAGTGGTCACGGGAGGTGGTACGGTATGGTTTATCCCCGCCATCATGCGCGTCGAGCCAAAGGATGGAATGCTTTCTTCAGGGAATAGGGCTCATGATCAGCTCGACCCTCGTAGCCAACGGCGCCACCGTCTACATCATTGGACCCAAGCAAGATGATCTGGATAGGTTGATAGCTTTTTACTATCGTGCTACTCGACGTCTCTGATCCTTCGGTAGGATCGCCGAAGTGTACAACAAGGCAGCCGCAACCCAAGATGGGCGAGGCCGGATGCACGGAATCCAAGGCGACGTCAGAGAGAAATCGGAGGCTGTTAGACTTGCGTCAGAGGTTGCCAAGCGAGAACCTCATGTCACGATTCTCTTCAATAACGCTGGGTAAGTCGCCGCTGGTTTGCCCTCAGGTCTCGCGGGCTTCACTGATAGCATCCATGTTTCTCACAGCATACACCAAGGTCTAGCTCAAAGGCCTGCCGAGGCCACGGCCGCTGCCTTCATCGATGCCTACTTCGACCCCGTTACACAGGAACACTTCACCAATTCCATAAACACCAACTCTGTCGGTTCGTCTCCACGATCTTCGCAGTTAGATCAGTAAACCGATTGATCGGTCCGAACGTGGTGTACACACCCACTCATACAGGCCCTTACTGGCTCACTTTCGCTTTTTTGCCTTTGCTTGAGAAATGGAAGGCAGACTCAAACCCTCTCAGCAAGAAGTTCGTCCCTCAGATCGTCATGACAAGCAGTATGAACGGATGGACAAAGGCACGCTTGCACACTGGATTCATCTCCTCCATCAATTGACTGACCATGGATAAAAGGATTCAGCCACCGGCGGCAATTCCTTCCCTTACCTGTTCTCCAAATCAGCCATCGGACATGCAACGTCCTCGCTTGCGCACGAGCTTCTCCCGCTCGGTATCCGAGTGAACGGCATTGCTCCGGGTTGGTTCGTCACCGAGGTACCCCCTCAGTCCTGTTCTCTCCGTTTCATATTCTCAGTGCGTGAATTGGTGTTTAGATGTCTATGCCAGGAACAATCGACTCCCTCGGCATTTCGCACGCGCCGCCCGACCACAAATTAAACTTCTCTGTCCCTACTGTGCCGACCGGCGGCACACCCCGCGACATGGGCACGCTCGCGCTCTTCTTGGTCGCCAACTGGTTTGTCAACGGCGAGACGGTGTTGATCGACGGTGGGGTGAGTGTATTTCATATCTGTCTGCCAATCGAAGCGCATGCTCATCAGCCTCTTCATACCTACAGACGCTGTTGAAGCACCCGAGTTCCTACTAGAAGTGAACTGGCAAGCGATGTCATCTTCATACGATTTGCCTTGCCGCGTTCGGTGTGCACTTCGCGGTGTCGATGCTACGTTCTTCGTATGATTGACCGAGGCACTTGTTCTGCCACCCAATTGTTTTATTTGTCATTAATCTGCGTCGATGATAACGATGATGAGATGAGACAACTATATTGAGGCAGGCGCTATACGGATACAAGCAATGCTACAGTCCGAGATACAGTAGGGTAGAAGGATCGTGAACGCCAGACTGCCAAGTCCGGACACATCTTGATTGATTGGATGCAGATATCACTATGGCAAAGCGAGTCAGTCGATATCTGGGCTGTAGAGCATAGTAGAGTACGATGTCAACGCGAACGTACAAGACAATAATGGGTATAACGGTAACCGGAAGTGCTTTCCGCCATCTTATTGTGCAACTTGGTGATCCTGATCCAGAAAAATATCAGTCACCTCTGTTTGCCCCGACCAGAGAGCGGGATCCTACCAGATGGCGATATTAGGCGATGATACAACACCCCACACAACCCTTCTTATCGTAGTCGAACGGTGTTTCATCCTTCTCCTTCTCTCCTGACGCCGATTTCAAGTCCAGCTCGAAACCCGGCACGATAGATTCGGTAGTGGTTGCCATGAATAGCGCGGAGATGGTGGTACTCCTGAAGGAGTCCATGATGACCGGAGTTGCAGCAGTCCGCAAGAGGTTCAGTGGCGAGGGGAGGGAGGGTGAGTATGTGGCTCAGGGAATACAAGAAACGGGAAACTTGTCTGACTTGTCTGGCAGCTGAAGCGTTCTTATAGTCTTGTGTATCCACGGGCGCACCTCAAGTCATGACCGTTACAATTGCACGGAGCGCAACCCGGATCCGAGCGCCGGTGACGTCCGAGAGACATTGTCCCGTCGCCAGCTCCGTCCTCTGAGTTTAGCTACGCGAGGTGGAGGCCGGTATGGAACCTTCAGTGCGCGGCCCATCGTCAACGTCCACACAAAAACCAAGTCCGGATATGGAAGGAGGCGGTCCGGGGAGGGTTTTTGTGTGTTGCCGCGCGCACCGACTGCGTGCGCCTTTTGTGCGATCTTTATACAGTATTCTTTGCCAAAGCGCGATTATCAGGCATCGCACACACCCCGTGTTCAGCATCGTGCAGGAGGACAAGAGGCGCATTCGGCTGAGTTGCGCGTATGAGCGCATTTCCGAATCCTAAAGGCACTTCGACGTAATCGATGCTCCCCGCCATGCAGAATTTATGACTTGTCCGATTGACTTTTGAAGAATCCCAGAACCCGAATATGTCGAGGTTCAACTGTACGAGTTCCAGCAGCCGCAAACGTCAGGATCAAACCGTCAGGAGAGAAAGTCAGGTCGCAAGACGCAAGGCTTTCCAAGAAAAGAACCGTGAACTTGGGAACACGTTGCATGATATGACAATTGACTGCGCACGGCCTGCGGCAGCCAGCGGCAGCCGGCCATGAGCGACGCGGACCGGGCGGGAAAGACGAACGATATGAGCGCCACGTGCCAGAAGGCGGTGGCAGAGACAACGCCCCCGCGTTATCGCAGGCGGCCAACTCGGTGTGTACTCACCACACCAATCATATCCACCCCTCCTGCTTTGTTCCTCGTCTATCCCACTGCGCAGGAACAGAGAGGGGTGTTTGCGGAAGCTCCAGGATGGCCCAACCCCACCACCCGCGCTTGCTGAGTACTCCTCGGCTTGTTACCTTCGTTGTGTCTATTCTCGTCGCACTTGGGTCCGGAACAAACTATGTGTGTGCTTTTGCAAGTGCCAGCTAGCAACCAGAGCTCTTGACTCATATGACTCCATTCTGCCCATTCCGTGAACTCCGGTGTACTAGGTTTTCTCTGGTCAGTTATTATTTGCCTGAGAATGCACGGTATTCACTCAATCATCTTATCACGAAACGTGTCACTGTCGTTCTCATTCTTCTCTTCGCCCTCAATCAGCCTACGCGCCACAACTGGGCTCGCGCCTCCGCATCAGCCACACACAGTTGAATATCATCGGTCTCGCAGGCAATGGTACGCTGCAGCACCTGCCATCCATGTCATGGCCGACCGAATGACCGCTGCCCATCACAGTGGGTGTATATAGCACCGCCCCTATATGGGGTCGGATAGCCGACCTCAAGGGTCCTCGAATGCTGCTATGTATTGCATTCGTCGGTTTGCTGCTGGGCTATTCCGGAATACGCCACATATACGACGCTGGATTGCCAACTCAGGCCGATTCTTGTCAGTGCCTCTTCGTGGTTGACTCGCAAGAGAGCTGACGGAGTTGGCGTTCACGGAACAGCTACGAAGGCGGCGTTACCTGGCCTCACTTTCTGGATCCTTGCTTTTTGCAACTTCCTCAGCGGTGTTGGCGGGAATGGCGGGCTCTGCTCCGCCCTTAACGTTACAGCGAGGAACTTCCCCGACTCTCACGTACGTCTTCCACCGCAAGGTTACAGGACGGCCGATGCTTAGGATTGTATCCAGCGTGCGGCTGCCACGGGGATCGTCATATCAGGTTTCGGTCTCTCCGCGTTCTTCTTCTCAACCATCGCCCACACCTTATTCCCGGGCAACACATCCGATTTTTTACTCGTACTCGCACTTGGGACATCTATCCCCATGGTCCTCGGACTATTCTTCCTCCGATACATCCCGCTTCCCGCTACCACGACCGCGCTCGAGCACGGACCCGCTTCCGCAGAGGAGCAAGAAAGCCTGGTGATCCACGGGCCCCCGGAAGTGGAACGTGCCAACAGTCGCACCCGTCTCCTCTCACCTGCTGCCGTGGAGACAGAGGTCGCTGACGAGGAGGAGGTTCCGCATGTTCACCACCAGCAGGTGTCCTCTCACTTCCAGTTCCCGCACACCAGAAATTCGGTGGAGATGAGCGTTAGCCCGACGCGGGACGGCCATCGTCGCTCTGCTAGCGCGCGCACGCGTCGATCTCGGAGCAAGAGCAAAGAGATACCAGTGAAGGACGTAGACGGTCCAAACATCCATGGCAAGGCTCTTGCCTTCGCACCTGACTTCTGGCTTCTCTTCTGCTTTATGTCCCTGTGTAAGCTCTTTTATGCAACCTTGTCATGACTGCTCATAAGAATTCATCAGTGAGTGGGACCGGCCTCATGTGTGAGTCAGCCTCACACGACCGTACCCGCGGCTTCTCTCATGACTCCCGTAGATATCAACAACGTGGGATCCATATCGCAGGCCTTGTTCGCACAAGGAAACCCGGATTACGATGAGACTATGGCCTCGCAGTGGCAATCGGTCCAAGTATCCGCCATCAGCATCACTAACTGTCTTGGTCGGATTGTCATCGGTACTGCTTCTTTGTCTCTCCCGCCTTTGGTGCTGAGTAAGGCGATACATAGGCTTCACCGCCGACTTCACGAAGTACAGTCTGCAACAACAGCGATCCACGTGCCTAACATTGGTCGCAGCGCTCCTGCTTGTATCACAGCTGGCTTGTCTTGCCATCACCGACGTGTCGGATTTGTGGAAAGCAAGCGCCCTCCTTGGGTTCGGATACGGCAGCATGTTCGGTCTTGTCCCGACGATCGCCATCGAGTGGTTCGGTCTTCGTGAGTCCACACGCGCTTGCTCCTCGCATTCGGGACGCGCGCTGACCAGAGGTGTGATCCCAGCCCATTTCTCCGAAAACTGGGGCTTCCTCTCGCTCTCGCCCCTCCTCGGCGGCAACCTCTTCTCGCTCGCATTCGGGCGCAACCTCGACGCGCACGCCTCTCCCGGATCGCCGTCCACCTCGCAGCCGGCGTCACTTCTGCGGCGCGCGGGACTCCCCGCAGACGCGCAGTGCTTCGACGGGAGAAGCTGCTACGAAGCTAGTCTGCACATGACCATCGCGGCGTGCACGGCTGCTCTGGGAATTGCTATATGGCTCGGGGTGAGGGACCGGAGGAAACTCAGGGAATCCGCCGCCTCCGAGCGTGAGGTTGTGTGGGCCGAGGAGAACTGATGATGTGCAATCAACAATAAATTACCCGGATATTGGCAATCAGTAATAGAGCTCTATAGATCATGGTTCAACGATTTCATATGCATGTCTTAGTGCTGGAAAAGCTAGTTCTCATCTACCATGAGTGTCGTGATAAGATTGTTCGCCGTAAACTTCATCGTCTTCCTTTGAATATAAGCCGACTGAGATGACGGACGTAGAATCGTGCAGCATGCGAAACCAAATCCTATGGTACAAACAGATCCGTCTAATCATCACTAACCCGGCAAGGCTCCCACTCGTCGCCAATATGCAAGCCACTTGTCGATGTCGCTGGGAGCAAGAGGGGCCAATTCGTTCAGGAAGCGTGCGGCTGCCCTCGCCTTCTCCGTAGCCATCAACGGCATGCCCATCGCCTCGTGCGCGTTGTCCTTAGGAGCGCCAGATATGGCACTTGCGCCTTTGTAGAAGGAAAGAAGTCGTAGAGCGGGGTTCGCTTGCATATGTTCAACCTCTGATTGCGACTTGTCCTTCAAATCGTTGTCGAGCGCCTGTAGCCAGTCTGCGTAGGTGACCAAAGGCACTCCGAGCTGTTCGGCGATATAGCCCACTATCGAGGACCATGTTACGGGATGAGGGTGCGCCAGATGCACAAGTGGAGGTACGCTGTCCTCGTGATTGAGCGAGATCTCCACCATGGCGGATGCAGCGATATCAAGGGGCACCCAAGCAGCGACCTAATACATTTAATCAATGAAAAACTTACACGAGGAAGGGTGAAGAGTGATGACTCACTGTATCTATGTCCGGCAAGCATTTCACGACAACGCCAGAAGCCACCAACGACGGGAACCACTCGGCAGCATTCCAATCACCAGTCTTGCCGCCACTGAGCTGACCGACACGGACCACTGTAGTGTGCAAAGCAGGAATGACGGATGCTGCCTTGGACAAAATCATCTCTGCCACCCATTTACTCTCGCTGTAACCAGCGCCAAGCGCAGACGCCGGGTTCTCAAAAATGATCTCCTCGGCGGGTTGGTCCAGCGGCAAATCTGTGCCAAACGTATGTGTCAACCAGGTGTAAACAATGGTCATGGGCGACTTACTCCGCAATGTGGAGACGCTACTGGTAAAGACAATCGAAGGGGGCGTTGCGAGGCGAGATGTCAAAGCAAAATCTACGAATCGGCGGACGATCGCTATCTGAGGCTCGAATGAAGCAAGAGAGAGGTTGAAGTTGACCGGATAAGCTGGAGTGACCTGGACGTTAGTTGAGACATCTGCATATCAATGAACACCACTCGCCATTGTGGATGATCGTGGTGACGGAGTCGTGCATCTATGGTGAGCGAGTCAGCAAGGTGCTTCATTCAGATGTCATTATCTTTACCTCCCGGAAAGTCGCAGCATCCAAGCCCAGTTCGGGCGACGCAAAGTCGCTCTCGAGGAGAATAAGCCTTGGTGACTCAAGCAGACCTTCATCCAGCCCACGGGCTACGAAAGCATCCTTCTGTCGCTCCTTGAGGGAACGGCCTTTTGATGAACGCCTGTTCGGTGCGTACACCTTCCGCACTCTGGGAGAAGCAAGGAGGCCGGCCAATATGCTGGAGCCGAGTCCGCCGGTCGTTCCAGTCAGGAGCACAACGTAACCGCCGGAGTTCGGGTCGTAGACATAAGTGCCGCTGTGTGCGGGCAAATCAAGCAAGTATTTGTCCACAAGCGCGAGCATCTCGTCCGTCTTGCGTGCCTGAGTGGTACCCGCGTTGTCGACGGAAGAATCTATTTCCATAACGAATTTCGCGAGTGACGAAATCGTGGGATACACGTAGACGAGGTCGAAGGGCGGCGCGGTCACTTCGCCGGAATCGCGCAGGGCGCGGGCAACGGTGTTCCTAATCCATGTTGCTTGCAGACTAATGCGGAGGATCAGCTTAAGCACAGCGTATATGTCCAAGTTGGAACAAACCTATCACATCCGTACTGGAACAGGTCATCCTCATCTGTGATAGCCGCTTTAAGCACCGTGTGCACGGTCTTCCTGACGAAATCCAGGGTAGACTCGGAGTTCCATTCGGTCGGGGCAGCGATGTCTGACTGGCTGGATTCTTCGATCGACGTGTACAGAGCCTCTATTTCAGCCTCGTATTCGTTCAGAGTTGCTTGACGGCGGATCGACCCTTTAGGCGTGTACAGGAATGGTTTATCCGGTGACGCCACAAGTATCATCTGTTCATTGTCACGTCAACTTGCGTATAAGCGATTATCAACAAAAGCGTACCTCTTTGAACAGACGTGAATGCTGTGGCGCGTAAGCATTCATCTGCTCCACAGTCGGCCAGATGGCGTTACGGAAGGCTATCAGAAGCTCTTGATTTGCGGGGTCGAAGGAATGCTCGGGCTTCGGCAAGATAATTACCCCGTTTTGGAAGCGACCACGCCCAAACATGAGGGCAATCTGGATGCGGGGATCTTTACGTAGAATGGCCTCTGAGGTGACCTACGGTCAAAACATGTCATAACGGAAGGGGCAAGCAACTCACCTAAGGGCCCGGGATTTGTCTGACGGATCGACGGATTAGTATATTGTGTCTAATCGCGTACTAATAAAACGGACCTTCTCGCCGGTGGAGAGCATGATCTGATCATCAGCTCTTCCGACTATTTTCCAGTGTCCCTCCTTTGTCGGATGAGGAACAAGCAGATCGTTAGTGGCATACGCATCGGTGCCGTTCCACTTCGTATTCAGTACGAGTGGTATGCTCGTCTTGCATTTCTACATCATTTACATCAGTGCCGTATTGTTCCAGGAGCGAGTGGCACTCACCACCAAGATAAGCTCGTATGTGCCATCACCGTGTGGAACGAACTCGGGTTGACATGTCGGAATGATGGGAAGATAGTCCCAATCCTTCCCAGCAGGTGCTGAACATCGCATGCGCGGTGATGATCAACATATGTTATCGCGACAAAAATGAGAGTGTATGTTCACCTGAAATGAGCGGCACCTGCAGGCCCGTTTCGCTCGAACCGTATATATTGTAGATATTGAGTCCGTGGTCTACCAGGAGGTCGCCCAAACCCTTGTCAAATGGTCCACCTCCACTCATCTGTGCATCGTTCAGTCACGAAGGTCAGGATGTGGCAAGGGTGCATCAGCATACCACACCCTTCAACCCCTTCAAAGCCGTGATCTTAGACGGATCGCGCGCCCAGGTCTACAGGAGTTATCCTCAGAAGAGGACAGAATCACGTGTTCATGAACTAACCTCCACAATATATGGCGCGCTCAAGGTGTATGTGCAGCCCGTGTTGATAATGCTCTCAAACGTTGACTCGGGCGTAACGGCGATAGCGGGGGTTTGAGGCTTAAAAGCCGCGACAGTCATTCCGCAGCCTGCCTGCCGGATAAGCATACGTCAGAACGGCTCCTCTCGCTCTTGTCCTCCTAGCAATTTACTTACAACTAACATCGTGGTGAATATCCCCATGGCATGGAACATCGGTACCGCTTGACAGCCCAATATCTCGCCGCATAAGTCGGTATGTGAGGATACTGGCGAAGTCAATGCTTAGGACCACGAAATACAGCGATGGGATGACATCACCTACAGATGGGATTCGCCAGTGTGATCCATGTATCGTGCGTCCAGACCAGGGGCTTTGGGAATGCCGTCGAGCCTGTATATTGGCATTAGCCTTGTATGCTCAACACATCCGCGAGAGACAGAGTACCTGACGAGTGAATGAAGAAGGCAGGAGAATTCATGCGGAGCTCTCTTCTCGGAAGCAAATAATCGTCCCCAGCTATGAAAATGTCTTGATGAGCTGGCATCTCGGAAACGAAGTTCGAGTAAGTCTTGTGCGGGTCGTGGATCGTGTCGAGAGCCTCGCGAACTACAGCCTGTATGCGCGGCTCGCTGGAGACGAGAACATGCGCCGTGTTCACCTTCTGGAGGAGATCGGCGACGGCGACGGCGGAGTTACGGTGCGAGAGATGGCAAACCACATATCCGGCTCGAACGAGACCAATCCATGTAGCGAAGTAGGTGATGGTGTCTAGATGTATATTAGTTGAGGATTGCTTATGATGCAAAGAAACCTTTGGCTCGAACCTGTGGCTGCAAATATAGCGATCACCGGAGCCTCCTGGGGTTTGGGCTCCAGACCTCGGTTGGAGAGGCGGTCAATCAACATGCGACCTGCGCGATGCATCGCATGAACACCTTGCTTGAAAGTGATCTCAGCCCGGTCGCCGGCTTCGGTGGCATACACGAAGACAACGTGATCCGGATTATGCTGAAGGTGCCAGTCGTAGATCTCGGGGACGGTCAGCGAGCCATCGAGCGGAGGCTGCTTGTAGGCCGTGGCGTTGGCACCATGGACGTTAGCAAGAGTAGAGGAGACAGGCATAGCGAACTGGTGGATGCGAGCTGGAGATCTCGCAGACGTGAGTGTGTTGTAGACTCTGCTTCGACTACGAGAGAAACCCAGCTTATATATCGCATCCACACCGTTTAACGACGCGAGCTGAATCAGTAACCAGCTGCTAGTCGACGGGTCATAGGTAACATCATACTGACCGAAGTAGGATTTTGAAGCCGCGTGAATCGAAGCGCCAACCCGGGCATAAACGGTGCACACGGCAGAATCCCGCAGTCTCGCCATGGTTGACGCATCCCATGTATTCGAAGTTACACGGCACGTCATGCGTCATCTATCGCCGTCTTGCGTTGCAAGCCATCCGGAGATAAAACATGCGAGTCACTGCGCTAGTTGTATCTTCAGCGATGCGAGAGTGCTACAGTCTTTTCGAGACAGTCTTGCCATGTTTGTCGAATCCTAGGTGTTTATGATAGACGACACGTCGTCTGGCGCTGTGTTGGTAGCCATGAGGGGATAAAGCATCGAATCCTTGAGCTTCGTAGAGAGTAGCCGGTGGAGTAAAGAGCATATAATATAGATGGTACGATCTGATTGGCGGATTGCATACACGAAGCAGCATGAAGAAGTCTACAAGATGGGGATTCGCAAACTCTGAAACCAAGTGGTGGCCGCGAATGTCTTCAGGTGATACGACTCGGATTCTCTGTGAGCGAACAGTATTCCCTAGGCCTTAGTTTCTTTGGGCTGAGGTGCTCGATTGAGAGTTCTAGCACAGAGGACCTCGGCTCGAGTCTGTGGACCAGTATAGATCGTTCTCAAGGTGCGCCAGCACAATGGTCCACGCCATTTGAAGTTGTGACAGATTGTAACACTCTTGTGACACTTCCGGGACGCGCACACGTGACTGATAGCAAACTCAACCTGAGCTCGCGCCGCTCAGTCGTTCGTGTGCACCTTGGACGAATTGTCAAGGCAGATGTCTACTACTGTCCTTACCTCTCCTCCTCCTCAAAATGCCCCATCAATAGCTATAACATCGGCGTCCAGCTCCAGCATTTGTGTCGACACACAAGCGACACAAAACAACAACCATCGCCACACGGACGACGAAGTTACACTCGAGAAGCCGCTTCGGATCCCGGTTGTCGTTCTGGACCAAGACGTAGTATCCGTGACACTGGCAGCGCGTATATCAATGGCACTGCTGGGTCATATGCTCTTCCTCAAAGGACAGATTCCACTGTGAGTGTGCATCTCCTAAACAATACCCTGACTCAGACAACGTATATGTATAGACCTGTGACACAGTTGCCCCGTATACACGCATCGGAAGGGAACTCGTCGAAGCAGAAGGCAAGGAAGAAGAGACAGGAAATGGTCGATGCGCTTTCCACGCTCTCATCAGATTTGCACTCTACCTTCGCGTCTCTCTCGACTGCCATAGCAAACGCACACACCCAGAACTCCTCGCCAACACACTTCGTTATTGTGTTCGGACCTTTGACGGCACCAAAGGCTCGCGTGATACTCGTGCTCGATGGGCTGGAAATTCGCGTACACGAGACTCAGGACCACCAAAACAGCGACGAAGAAAGCGCCAGCGAAGACGAAAATGACAACGTCAGCCTAGCCGCGGACGGTACGCATGATGATAGCAGTGATGACGAATGGCCTCCATCCTCAAGATCGCCTTCACCCGGCAGCGAGACTTCTTCGCGTAAATCACTCCCACAATCGACTGTACTCCCTCCCCTTGCTCCACCCAGTAGGGCACCACTCTCACCCTCCTCGACCCTCACCCTCGTTTCGGACCCAGTGCGAACACCTCTCTCAGACATATCTGCAACTCCTTCAGCACAGCCGAAGCGCTTTCCCAGTCCGCCAGTGCCGTCACGAGTGACCGTAGTTTCCAAAGAGAACTTCTCACCGTCACCCTCTGGCAGCACATCACACGTAGAATCTGAACTGCGCGCGGCGGAACGGCTGCTTTCGCGGACACTCGTTGATGCTACCGGAGAGACCAAAGAGGCAATACCGCCTACAATGGATTTCTTGGGCAAAGAATTGCGTGCGTTTACCCTGTTTTGTTACCAAGCACCTCCTCACCAATGAATGTTACGTGACAATCCAGCGCCCATGGACATACATATCCTCATTCATGCTCCGAGACGGTTCCGGCATTCTCGATGGACACCGCGCACGCAAATGTCTGCGACCATGGACAGCGTTTTGGAACACTTCCTGGCAGACTGTGGACTCGCGGACACGGGACACTCTAATGAAGACACCCCTATCGGGATGGTAAAAACCCGGAGAACAGCGAAGGGTTCTCTGACACAAGGCGTGTGGGTCGGCTGTCGGAGGTCCAACCCAAGGCGTACCACAGAAGCTGCTTCAAATGACAAGACGTGCGATGATTTCGACTGTACCAGCGAAGAAGATGATGATGACGAAGACGAATTGATGTGGTGGAGCTGGAACGACAAGCTCGTGGGCTTCGACGATTGGTAATGCTCGTAAACCATTGGGACTGGAACCCCCCCCCCCCTTGCAATACTAGCATCATACACATACACACGCATCCAGCATACCTTCATTGTATATATCCGCTCCTTGTGACTTGCATGTGTACTTTTAGCGCAATGATCACCCAGGACGTTGTTGGAAAAGTAGAACTGATGTATAACAAAGTCTCGCTTTGCAACCATAATTAGGAAGAGATTGCGCGTTTCGCCCGAATAGTGAATTACGAGTGCTTCAGTAGGTTGTTCATGGGTACATTAAGTTACGTGTAGTGATAACGCTTGGCCTACACAACAGGGTCCGTTACAGTAGCCGCTGGTCAATATAGAAGTTTCGTGCGACTGCCAGCAGTCTGTGCTCCTCGTGTTGCCATAGTGCTTGCACCTCAGTCTTGATCTGCGCTCTCGCCTCCCGATCTACTT
Organism: Punctularia strigosozonata HHB-11173 SS5; assembly: GCF_000264995.1. Lineage (NCBI taxonomy): Eukaryota > Fungi > Basidiomycota > Agaricomycetes > Corticiales > Punctulariaceae > Punctularia > Punctularia strigosozonata. The sequence continues at coordinate 450,274 of NW_006767450.1, forward strand.
TCTTCACGGTCATCTCGAACGCGGCCGACACGGGCCGATGGTCGGATACGTTCGGCTCGTAGCGTTGGTAGTGAAGCTGCCGCACCCGAGACGGCTCCCTCGAACGCCACAGAACTCTGTCGCACCAAGCAGGGCAACGTTTCTTCTCCGACGAATCGTATGTATCCGAGCCACGGTCATACTTGTACGTCGGCGCGAATTTGAGAGGACCTTCACTGAAATGACGAAGTCGGAAAGCGCGGTTGTGCTTCATCTCTTTCAGGAGTTGGTCGTGCACGCCGAGCCATTCGAAGTCGCCTGACTTGATCGCGTTGACCACTATTTCACGTCGTTGGTCGATGCGGTAGTTCATGTCACCGTTCAGCTGGAGCTGAATCAGCGGAGGCGCTACGAAATTAACCAGGGTCCACATACGAAGACTATCTCATGATCAAGGACCATGGTGCCGTCTCCACCATTGACGTATGCGATCGGCTCGTCTGTGGATCTTGACATTGGTAGCAATTCCTTGTCGTCGAATAAGTGTGCAACGTCTTGATTCCTTTGGCGTACATGATGTTGTCCCGCAGCCAGATGGCAGTTGACGAAGCAAACCGAAGAGTCCTCGATGACGAACCGAGTCACGATTCCGCCCTATGGAAAGCATTTCAGTACGTGCACTGAGATGGAATATGATACGTCGCCTACCTTGTTACCGTAGTATCCGCCCATTCCCCGCTTCATCTTATCGATCGCCACATCCTTGAGGTCGATCTGTTCCTTGCTCCTCACGAAAACGCAAGAGAACAGTCCAACCATACTCTCGCTCCCCACCACGGTATACCCCTCTTCCACCGGCATATGAAGTTTGACCTTCATCACCAGCCAATCGTGCCACCTCCGATACGCCTTCGTCACCTTATCGCTCAAACCGCCATCGTTCGTCTTCTTCTTTCCAGTACCGGTGTATAGCACGGTCTTTGCCGCCATTCGACGCGATTCCAAGTCGATGAGCTCCTGGAAACCGAAAACCATGATGTCCGGTCTGTCGACCGAGGTCAGGACACGCTCTATGAACGTAACGTTTCCTTCGTTGCCGGTGAGCATGTCGGGTTTGGCAGCGTCGATATTCCATGTGACGACGAGGACTTTCAGAGGGCGGAATACGCTGAACTGACTCTCACGCTTCAACAATTCGGTCTCTGCGGGGTCGAAGGCTCATCAGCGTTGCGAACATCGGTCGGCAGCCAGCATCACTCACCGATCCAGTCGTTGCCGAGCAAGCCATCCCAGTACCTCACTTGCTCGTCTCGTCCGACACTCACGACTGCCAGCCGCCCTAACGCCTCAAGCGCCCACGGGTCGGTTTCGATCCTCAGAACCGGAAGGTCTTCGTGCGCCCTCCAGCAATTCTTGACGAGCCATGGCCGAGGGCCCACTTCATACGCCGTTATCATGCCCTTTCTTCCGCCCATCCACAACCTCTCGTTCACCCCCTCCAGACTGAGCACGTCGCTGACGCTGACCTTCACCACCTCCTCGCACCTCGGATACCCGTCTTCCGTCTGTAATTCCCAGACGCTGATACATCCACCCTCGTGACCGAGATAAGCGCGACCCGGAGTACAAGGCAGCATCGTCCCGCTGGTCACCGCACCAACGTGCTCTATGGGGAGCACCGTCTTGCCAGTGCTCCCCGGTGTGAAGATGTCGTACACGCGGATGTTGGGCCCTCTGCTTCCGGCAGCGGCGTTATGCGCTTGGGCGTAGTGGCCGGCGCTGTCCGCACGCGCGCTCGTCCATAGCCTCCCGTCGATAATCATCGCCCAGTCCTGCTTCTCCGCGATGCGGAACACACGGGGCTGGGTGAACGCCATGATGAGGTCCTCGCCGAACTCCTCGGGGCTCGGATTCCAGATGAGAACCTTGCCGTTGTCGTCCATAGATACCATGCTTTTCCCGTACCGGAAGAGATGTGTGACTGTAGATGAATGCGCTGCAGCTTTCATGCCGGTGACTTGACCGATGCGAACGTCGATTTCTGCCATGTGTCCGCCGGAGAGACCGAGCCAGAGGAAACATCCAATCCGGTCTGACGAGCTCCAGCGGAACGCGATCGACGAGATCTTTGTATCCTTATTCTTCCATTCGAGAGCGTCTTTGAAGTCGATGTCAAATAGGGGAAGATCTGACCGCGAGAGGTCATAAATCTTGACGTGGTGACCAGTCGCCATAACCACGCGATTACCACTGGTCGCAACCATCCCCGTATGCGCAGGCACACTGATCCGAGCAGTGGAGTAAGCGTGCGGGTGAATATCCGGAGGTCGTCTCGACGCCCTGGATGCATCGGGTAGTTGGTCTTTCGGGTCTTTATCTGCCTCTCCGCTCTCTTCATCCGACGAATCGTCGCCGTCGTCTTCTTGATCGCCCGCAGCAGTAGGTCTTACCGGCGGAAGCTTCTCGTTGGGCCCGATCATACGTCTGGGCGGAGGCGGCAGCGCACCGTGTTTCAGCGCACTGGGTGCGGACGCTGGCACAGCTTCAGGCCCGCCTGCATGGTTAGGGGCTGTAGCACGGCGTACAGGCAACTTTGCGCCAGAAACGGGGGCGGCGGCAGACGCTTCGAGGGCGGGAGGATCTGACTTCGCCGCCTCGGGAGGAGGAGGGCCATCAGGAGACTGCGGACCTCGCCGCACAGGGAGCGGCGGCGGAGCCCCTACCGCAGGACTAGCAGGCGCGCCTGTGTTGAAGTTGTGCGTCGCGCGGTGACGCGGCGGCGGGCGAGGTGGTGGAATGGGTACGGATCGTGTAGTGGAAGGGGGTGTAGTTGTTTCCTCTGGGCTCGCAACCTCCGCATCGGCAATGGCTTCGGGGCTCTGGCTTAGCAGCTCCGATGACTGGATCTTGGTGAGTCCATTCGGACGGCTGCGCGAGGGTAAGGGAGGTGGAGATGAACCCGAATTCTGATGGGTGAGTGGGGTCGCATCTTTGATGTCTGCAAAAGGATCCGAATCTTGGACTTCGACGCGGGGCAGTTCTGGCTGCGCCGAAGGGAGGTGATTTACGTTGCCACCGGTTGGAGGGTGTTGCGCGGGCAGAATCGTGGAGGCAGGTCGAGGTTTCGCCGAATTTTTCGTATCGATAGTTGGATGTGGTTGGGACACGATTCGATTTCCATTGGCATGGGGCTTTGCAGTCGAGGGCAAGTTGGGTACAGGGGAGCTATGTTCGAGGTCAAGTGCGGGCCAAGTGAAACAAGAGAACCACATACGCGAATTTGCTCCTGAGCGACGTTATTCCGCTCACTGGGGGATGATTTTCCTCCTCGCTGCTCTTTCCGCCTACGGGCTGGTTTGGCGGAGGCGGCGGTTTCCTTGCGATGAGGGCATCCAGCGAATATGGCTGAGGCTGCTCCGCTAGTTCTTGCGCCTTCGTGGGATGCAGTAGCGGGGACGGCCCCGGAGACGGGAGTGCCACTCCGGCGGTCTTGTTCCTGGATGGAGGTGGAGGTGGCGGCGGTTTCCTGCCCGACGCATTGCTCCGCAAGGACGACGCCGAGCCCATGGGCCGCAACGTTTGCTCCGTCTCAGGCACGGTAGAAGTTGTGTGCGCGTCGGAGTCGACGCCATGCCGCGCAAGGCTGCTGGTGGGCCGCGATGGCGGGAACGACGTGGACGGCGTCAGCGTCGGGCCGGAGGACTGAGCGAGCTGCTCGAATCGACTGCGGAGGTTGCTGACCCCCGGCGACGGGGTGGGCTCATTGTCGGACATGACGTCAAGTCAAGGCAGGCCGTCGACGAGCGGGATATGTATCAAGGGTGGCGGTCGCACAATCGGCGATGGCGGGGGTAGGTTGGGGTCAAAGTCGGTCGAACGATCGGTTCGACATGTTTTGGGCTCTGCCTTAGCTAAGAATAACCTGTGCCCCATCGGGATCTGCCATATTTGGCTAACACGGCGGGCATACGTAAGCCGCCATCAACGGGGGCAGGTTCCTCGGAGATGGGGGAAGACCGAAGCGCAGTACGCTGTACTCGTTTCTCGAGTCCATACAATCTACCAAAAACGGCATGGATAATCATACACAACAAGGCATGGAGCTACATCCTTGTAGACTACAGCGACCTCTCGAAACTTACAGTGCCCTCGATGGCCTCGCAGTAGCATTTGCTGGCACAAGTCTATAGCCCGTGTCGCATCCTCCGAAGTGGCCACCCGGAGTAGTGCAGCTGCAGCCGACATCACCGCAATCGACGGAGGTCACGCCCGAGCTGCTCGGGCAGACCAGAGCGTACGAGATACTGTCGCGCTTCTATGGCAGAAACGTTCTGTGAGCGCGTGCGGCCGCTTTCCTGCGGTTCATAGCGTACGTCCTCCATGGAACGCTTCACGACGGCACGGTGGACATCAAATTGCAGCCGCTTAAACTTGGCTTCCATCGTGTCCGGGCTGGTCGGTGTGGCGGAGCGCCCACCACCACGACATACGGTGGTGGGGGCACAATCGCGGAGCGTCGACGGGCCCCCGACGCCTGCTGCCCCGCCTGACCCGTGTTGCGAGTGAAGCCATTCGGATACGATATCGGTGTTGTTGACCAGTTGGTAAGACCCGTCATAGATGTCGTTGTTCACGACGTCGCTGGGTCAACGTGTTGGTCAGTATATTCGGACCTTTGAGGTCAATGTGATCTCACTTGGCGATGCCGTTGCCGATGGTCATATAGTCGTCGTTCGAGACAGACTGTGTTCTAAATATAGACGATGAAAGTGCACTTCGGATTCCGCCGCACAGCATTAACCGCCGCACAGCAGGAACTTGACGGCATGCAACGAGTTTGCAACCTTGTTTGAGGGCGCTCCATGCGTTGGAGAAAGCACTGTTGCGCAGCGACCGGAAATAGGTGGAATGCGGAGAGCTGTCGGCCGAACTCTTGGCTTGATCCATTCTCCTTCTTACCTACCTTTTCGTTGGCATCATCGAGGTTATACTTGACGATGTCTCTCTTGACCAAAGGAGTGCCAGCATTCTATGAACAGGTCATTACCGAAACTTCAAACATTACTAAAGCCCTTACCCAAGTTATATGTTCAGAAATCGTTCATACCAGGGAACGCACAGCCTGTGGACGCCAATAATATCGGCTTTCCTGTGCCGCGGAAGAGAAACCCATGGCTAACCCCGGCTGGCGCCGCAACGTGTTCAAGGTGACTATGATTTGCGCACCGACGGCCTTCGGCGCCTGTATGTTGTGACTCGTGAGCATTCACCTTGCAAGTTCACCGCGTGCGTGCTCAAGGAATCTCATGCAGGCTATCCAAACTTGGAGACGATTCCTCGCTTGAACGATCAAGAGGTCCACATAGAGACAATGGTGGCATGTAGCACCCTGTAGCTTAGCCGTTGTGCGATGATAATGTGAAGTCCGCACTCACCCACAATATTGCTGATCGGTGGCCCATGCGTTTATTCAGCGCGTCCAGTGCAATCCGCAATGCATTCCGTGGCCTGTTGTGCGCCTCATGTAGCGCCAATATCGCAATGCCTAGTTCCGAGATGTCAGAGACGTTCACCGTCGATATGTTCAATACCCATGAGCCAGTATGAGGATGATCGGGTCAGTCGGATCACCTCCTATTGACTGCCGACTTGCCATTCTTGCATCCTGTGCACGAGGCCGACACCTTGAACACCGACAACCCGGCCGTCGGCCGCTTGTGTTGACGCTAATGGCTCGGCTTTCCTGTGCCATGGGAGGCGAAAACATGGCTAATGCCCGCAACGTGTTGAAGGTGATGATGATCTACGTTCTGTTGGCTGTCGGCGCCTATATGCTGTGGCTGGTGAGCGTTCATCTTTCCAATCCGCGATGTACGCGCTCGATAAGAGCTCCGCACGCGGCCCAAACTTGAAAAGCGAATACTCGCTTGAACGATCAACAGGTCCACCTAGAGACAATGGGAGCATGTTACAAACTGTGGCTTAGCCATTGTGCAATGCTGATACAAAGTGGACGCTCACCGACACGATCGTAATTGGTGGCCTCCGCATAATCAAGCGTCTAGTTCCCCATCCGACCTGTGGCCTCCTCTGCGCCTCGTTTAGGGCTCGAAATTACAGCGCGTGTCGGGAAGCGATGAGAACAGTAAAACGCTTGGCTCTTTGACGCCAACTCTAGATATAAGGAGGATTGGCGAGCTGTATCTCCTCCCAATACCTGCTGGCTCGCCACTCTTGCCTCTGTCAATAACCCCCGACACCATGAACACCGACAACCTACTCCAACACTACATCTCCATCGCAATGACCAGGGTCTCCAGCGAAGAAGCTGCTGCCGAGCTTGATGAGCAACTCCAATCACTAGACATAGGGACTCTCGAGCAGCTGGACCGTGACCTGGAACGCTTTCCGCTGGCGGCGAGCAACATGTCTGCCAGCCCTCTTCAATGGCACCCGTCCTCGAGCCACCGTGATTCTCTGCAGCTGAGAGCTCGCGGCTATCGCGGTCATCACACAGAGTCGAAGCCACTCTCCCCAGGGCATGGGCCCATATACCGCGCAGAGAGGATCGGCATGGCGCTCCCCTCGAGTGAAGAGGGCACTCCAGATTTGGACAGTGACCCCCAGTCCTCGGGCGACTCCAGCATCGAGGACCTAGACCTGAACTCTGTGTCGGGTCCACTGCATGCGATGGCCCCTCTCACGCCGGAGCGGAGCCACTGCGAGAGGTGCCACCAAGATTACGACGACATGCGCCACGAACAGGGGACTTGCCGGGTAAAACACGACTTCTGCGAGACGGACTGGCAGCGAGAGGGTGATAGCACCTATTTCCGGTGCCAGAACTGCGACACTATCGGTAGACGCCTCCAAGGAGAGACAGCCGTCATTTGCGCGCCGGGGCGAAAGCTGTGCTTCGTAGGCGCCCATTTGAAGTCGCCAGCCAGGTGAGTGCGGTTCCGCATCATAGCTATTCGGCGATGCTCAAGCGCGACAAGTAGCTCAAATTGCGTACAATACTGCCAGTACCGAAGCGACGAACGGCAAGAAATGACAACAGCCCGGGGGAAGAGGGTGCGCTTCTGCATGCACCCGCGAGCAAGCCGTCGCTGAGTAGACTAGAAAGACGGCTATGCTGTGAAGCACAAGCTCTGAAACTATGGGACGCACATTCATTGGATCTCTCACCTAATCATAACAACAGTCTATCGGAACAACATCAGGAGCAAAATAGAATAATCATAATTCATGTACATTGAGGAAGCAAAGGAAAAAAAGACGGCGACGCGTTCGCATTTTGTCGCGACTTCTTAAGTCAGGATTCCCACGCCATCGTCTCGCCACCGACGCGCATGACATAGGCGAACGTCCCTGCACGCACGGTCTTATCCACCTATTCCTCTGAGCGCTACCGTTCGTATCATCATGCCACCAGCCAGGACTCCGTCGAAGTCCGGGGCGGACATACGGTCCATGTTCGCGAGTCAAGCCGCCAGTCAGTCAGTGCGTACAACGCGCCTATGTGCAATGAAGTGCGGCCCCTGAACACGGTTTGATATACAGCGCAAAGCGCAAGGTTCCGGCGAAGGAAATGCGATAGAAATAAGTGCGTTAACAAGATTTTTATGTCAGACGCGTGTTTTGACGCGACCCGTTGTAGGCGATGACGAGAAACCCAAGCAGCAGACGAAACGGAAGAAGCCCAGCGCGCTGCTTTCCAGCGACGAGGAGGACGGAATAAGGGCAGCCACCCCTCCACCTACCAAGAAGAAGGCCGAAACGAAGAAGATCGCTGCTGCGAATGGGTTCACCAACACCAAACCACGGCCATCAACCAGCACGCCAATAGCATCGAGCAGCAAAGACAAGCCCAAGGCGACGCCTACACCCACAAAGGCCAAGCCTGCATCTCGGAAAGCGAAGAAAGACGATGACTATGAGGAAGAATCAGAGGCGTCAGGGTCAGAATCCGAAGATGACGAGGAGGAGGATGTGAAGCCCACCAAGAAGAGCGCTACGAAGACCAAGACCAAGGAAGCTGTCAAGCGGCCGAAGAAGCGGCCGAAGCTGGAGTCAGACGAGGAAGAGGTTGGATCTCCAAGCAATTTGAAAGCCAGAGCGGCTGAGGTTGCAGATCCGCCGAAGCCGAAATTCGAGTGAGTGGGTCCGTCCCGCTTGGTTGACTGGTTCTGACTGGATATCAAGCTGGGCGGCCAAAGCTGCGCGTCTAGCTGCCCGACCTGTTGCTTCAGGGTCCAAGGCGGTTCCAGAACCGAAGACCATGGACTGTCTTATGGGGCTTACGTTTGTGTTTACTGGGGAATTGTCAAGCTTTTCGAGGGACGAAGCTATCGATATAGCTAAACGCTACGGCGGGTGCGTTTTCATGGTGCCTTCGTCTGTGCCATCGTTGACGATGCCTACCAGGCGTGTCACCCTTCAGCCTTCGAGCAAAACATCGTATGTGATCCTCGGCGACGATGCAGGTCCCGCCAAACTCAAAGCCATCGAGAAGAACAACCTCAAAACCCTCAACGAAGACCAATTTCTCAATCTCATCGCAACGCGTGTCGGCCCGAGCGGAAAAGGAGGTAAAGTGGACGAGAAACTTGCCGCCAAGATGAAGAAGGAGCAGCGCGCGATAGAGGAAGGGGCCAAGGAGCTAGAGCAACGCGAACGCGACCAGGCGAAAGCGGCGAAGAAGGCGCAGACTAGCGGATCGGCGCCGAAAGCGAAACCTGTCGACGCGTCTACCCAACTATGGACGCAGCGATATGCCCCGCAGACGCTAAAGGAGATATGCGGCAATAAGAGCCAGGTCGAGAAGCTGCAGCAATGGTTACATGACTGGTAAGCCACTCCGCTCCGATGTTCCTACGCATCTCATGGACACTTTGCAGGCCGAACTCTCTCAAGGCGGGATTCAAGAAACCGGGCAAGAACGGGATGAACGTCTTTCGTGCTATCCTCATCACAGGACCTCCGGGCATTGGTAAAACCACTTCGGCACATCTTGTCGCAAAGCTCGAAGGTTACACCCCCATCGAGCTAAACGCAAGTGATGCACGGAGCAAAAAGCTCGTGGAGGTAAGCTGCGCTATTCGACGCATCTCGAACTATAGTAACGATTGTCTTGCGTCAGAGCAGCACAAACATCATGAATCAGAGTCTTGACGGTTGGATGGGTGGTGGCGACGTAAGTGCCCTCGTGAAATGATTGTGCTCGAGTGCTAACGCGTTACACAGGCTACGAATGCGGCGGGCATCAAAATCACTGAAAAATCGTGTTTGATTATGGACGAGGTCGATGGCATGTCCGCCGGCGATAGAGGCGGCATTGGTGCCCTTAACGCGCTGATACGGAAGACTAGGGTGAGAAGCTGCGTCCTGAAAGCAGTATCGCTACTGGAAGCTTACATCTGACAACCTTAGATCCCCATAATATGCATAGCCAACGATCGGACGGCTCAGAAGATGAAACCTCTCCAGGGTTCCACGTTCAGCCTCACCTTCAAACGGTATGAACTACTCATTTTTGACATTTCCTCGTGTCCTCAGTTTTTCCGGAAAGACCTGAGGCCGCGACAATTCGATCCCGAATTATGAGCATTGCTTTCCGGTACGGGATCCTTGTTCATGCTACCTCTTGACGTCCACTCACATATGCATCAGAGAAAAGTTGAAGGTCCCTGCCAATGTCGTCGATCAACTCATCAATAGCGCGCAGTCGGACATTCGGCAAGTCCTGAACATGCTCTCAACATGGAAGTTGTCAAGTGACTCAATGGACTTCGATGAGGGCAAAACACTGTAAGAATGATGTTCCGTCTCTGTCGCCTTCAAATAACTGAACAGGCTGTCTTGCTACAGTGCTAAGCTCAATGAGAAACATACCATTATGACACCGTACAATGTCATATCAAAGGTGTTCGGGCCGTATACGTTCTCGCCGACATCCAAGGAGACTTTGAGTGATAAAATGGAACTTTACTTCCATGATCACGCGTTCATACCGCTATTTGTGCAGGTTCGGAATTTTCGGCCAAACCCACTGTACTAGCACGTCTGACGCCCTGTACAGGAGAACTATTTAAGGGCCCTTCCAAATAGGCTGAAAAATCTGGATGGCCCGCCGAAGGTTCTCAAACACCTGGAACTCATGGACAAAGCCGCGTCGTCGATATCTGATAGTGACCTCATTGACTCCATGATTCATGGGTATGAGATTCCGTGTTTTCCTTGATCATGAGCTGATACCATCGTGCAGTCCTGAACAGCACTGGTCTCTCATGCCACTGCACTCCGTTTCATCCTTCGTGTACCCAGCTTCCCTATTGTATGGTTTCATGCCACAATATAGCAAAGAACCTGGCACAGCGATATCCTTCCCCCAGTGAGCGTCGTTCTTGCGCACCATGATCGATATCGCTGATACTTTCGGCAGGTGGCTTGGCCAGAACTCGAAGGGGCAAAAGCTCAGCAGACAACTCAGCGAAACTCAGATACGAATGCGTTTGAAGGTATCAGGCGACAAGGCCGAAATCCGGCAATCGTATCTCCCCGCTCTGTTCCCCCACATCGTGAAACCCTTGATGGATGACGGCGTCGTAAGCATATACTATTTTTTGCCAGGAAGGCCCTGATGGCGTTCCACAGAGCGCAGTAGAAGAGGTCATCGACTATATGGACGAGTACTACTTGAACAAGGAAGACTGGGATACTATAGTCGAGCTTGGAGTAGGCGATAAGAAGGATGATCTTGTTCTAAAGAAGATCGCACCTACCACCAAGACAGCACTTACCCGGAAGTGCGTACAGGTCGTGTACATGCGGCGCTAGCCATTTACGCGTCTTATCCAGATACAATTCAACGGAACACCCTGTGCCTTTCCATAAGGCCGTGGACCTGGGTAAGATACCGAAGAAGCTCACTGGTGGGCCAGCTCCGGACCTAGAAGAGGCTTTCGAGGTGAGTCATGCGATAGACTGGGGCAGTTAGTGCATGTCCTTATGCTGTCCAGGATGACGATGCCGTGGAGGAGGAGGACGACGACAAGCAAGCGGATGACGACGATATTAGCAAAGACAAATTGTTGAAACCCAAGAAACCCAGGGCAGCGACCAATGCAACAAAAGCGAAACCGAAGATCAAGAAATGAAGTAGATCTATCATCGAGATGCACGCTGGCCTGATGCAGCATGGAATGACATACTGAATTCATGCATACGTTGATCAAGTATATCATGACAGCTGATTCAGTTGACGCACTGAATGCATCTCAGACAATCCATATAGTACCTATAGGCCGGGTGTACCCCATCCCGTATGCCTGAGCCTGGTAATCCTTCTCCATCCGATATCTACAACATTATCTCCCCGAGCCCTTCCGCACACCACCGCTTCATAGTGATTCAGCTGAAAGAAATGTATACATGCGCTGACTAGAGTCGTTCAAGGGCGATGAAGAGCGCCTATCTGCTGCCGGACCGCGCTAGTCCCTCTGAACGACGATCAACCATGGCATCCACGAATCACGAAAGTTTCTGTGCTAAAACGATCTAAGGAGAGCCGCCGAAAGTGCCACCCGAATCTACAATCTATCGCCAATGAAGACAGGCTTCTACGTTAGAAGTATCAGATCCCCAAATGGATGTACGGCGCCCATCGACTAGGGTCGGGATGCTCTCGGCGTAGCTGCTGCACAGCCGCATCGAGCGCGTAAGGGATGTCGTCCGGGTCGAGGGCCTCCGAATCGCCGCCGAATACACTCTTGTATACTGAGTGCGCGATTGCTGGGCCGTCGACATCTTCCATAGACCTGAGCAGGCGTGGTAAGTAAGATCAGATTATCAGATCCTGACCGTATTTTCAGGTGTGCTCACCAGAGCGTTGCAATCACGCTCTTGAAACCCGCGAACAACATGGTGGCAGCAAGGTGGACGGTTTGGTCCGGTTGGTTCTACAAGGTGCGTATTGAGTTCCTGTCTAAGGTCAGGCTGTGACATAGCTGACCTTATCTCCTTTGGCGGTCTCACAGGCGCTCAAGAACGCCATGAATGCGTGCGGAAGCGGTGTCAGCATCAACCTCTCGATCGTGAGCATCTCGTCCCGCATCACGAACCCACTTTTGAGCGGATTGACTGGATCCTGGTAGCCGTGGCATGCGAGGTGCAATATCGTTGCCTCGGGTAAACTGTCGAGCAAGGCCCGGGCCGTGATTCCGCTCACTTCTCCAGCTCCTCCCTCGTCCGCAGATGCTACTGCGACTAACTTCGCATTCGCAGGCAGTGACGCCCGAACAACAAGAGCTTCATCGCTTGCAGACGCTAATTCGCGCCAATTTGAATGGGGAACCGCAGCGATCAGTGCTCGAACATCACGCTTTTCCACAGGGGTGTGCGTTGCCCTTGCCGCAATCAGGGCACCGAGTGTCGGGGTATAGGAAGATACTACGTAATCCGAGCACCAGCTGTCGTCAGCCCCTGCCGCGTGCAAGGGAAGATGAACGAAGGGCCCTGTGGGACACCACCATATTCGGGGGCGGTCTCGATCGAGAGAGGGCTACGAAAACGGTCGGTCTCGACGTCATACAGTAGGTCAAGTCTCGTACCTCAATCTCTAGCGACCTCAGTATTGGCCCAACTGCAGTCACCCATAGGTGTCGTAAAATGTCCACAGTATTTCGGCACGGCAGTGTGGATAATGGTCGTTGCTGTGACACTTTCAGACGGTCCCGCAAAGTTGAGCGAGTTTCTGTCACTACCGAACGCCATGAAATGCCCGACTGGACCACCCAATCCTCTGTAATTTGGGCAAGTGGCAGGCTGTTGATTTGACCATATGGTTTGATGATAATGGCATGGCACGCCAGCTTGCTAGACACAAGCACAACAACGGGACCCCGTTCTGCGACCTTCGCCAATGCAGGGAACTCGTCGTGCAGTAAGAACCGTCCCAGTCCGGGGAGATCACGGACCTCGCTTAATAAGGTATCAAATTCCTCGCTTTGTCGCCTCCTGCGAGCTGCTTCTGCATCCACTGCCCGCTGATCTTGAACCGCCTCTGACGGTTCACTGGATCGTTCTAGCTGCCGAGCAAGGCTTGACAGACGGTCACGGAGCTCCCCTGGTACGGCATCGAATGGAGAGCGTAGACGGAGGCTGTGCGTCCAGAAGATGGCGCGCCCTTGCTCGAGGATCTCAAGTGCCTTCTCTGGCCCCTGAAGATTGAGTGCGTAGACCGCGCCCATGTTCGCTATCTTCTGGCTGGCCTTCAGGGACTCAAGCCGGGATTGTGGCTGCAGCCCCAGGAGCGCTACACGGGGCAACAAACCGATGACCCTAGAGCAGATGTCCAGGAGCTGGGATTGAATCGACTGGTCTGAGGAGGAGATACTCTTTCGTCCGTCTGAGTGGATGATATTGAGTATCCGTGCGGCGTCTTGAATGCGTGATCGTGGGTCCCTGTTATCCTCCGCCAATGCATCTGACAAATGCTTCAATGAGAGGGAGAGATTGCGGTATGGTGTGCCTTGCTCCATATATAATTCGGCAGTATCAAGGAGCCACTCGTATCGCTCTCTATAACCTACACGCACCGTCGATGAGTAAGTGACCATGATCTCTAATGCATGAAGTGCGTCATGGTCGTTGTGAGCCAGGCGAAATCGCGTCAAATGGCAAGCAGCAAGGGTACGGAGGCATCCCAGACGATTTGGGCGATGTGACACGGTATCTGCAACCGGTTCCAGCACGGCAATGGCCCGATCAATGTCTGCGAGATCGTTAACATGGCGACCACGAAGAAGGAGTGTCTTCGAAAGCACGTATATTGCATCCAGTGTATTGGCATGCTCCGAAGACAATGAATTTAGCAACTCCTCCGCGCGTGGTATGGCTTCCTCCAGGTCTTTCGTGGTACCGAGAGACTCGAATCGGGTGCACAAGTGTGATATCATAGTGACAACGGTTGTGGGGAAGGATGCATCGGTAGGAGAAATCAACTTCATGACACGACGATCCCATTGAAGTGCTTCGGTCAAGTTGGCGATATCACCGGTCTCTGCGAACCGGAGAACCAACATTTCCGCTAGGATGCGGGCAGGATGCGATTGTCGAGGATGATTGTGCAGAAGCTCTGCAGCCTGACGGCTCGTCTGGATTGCCTCTTCCAGATCGTTGTGTCTGCCGTATCGAACAAATTGCATGTACAACCCCACCGACAAACGGAACAGCGGAAGCCACGTTGATTGACCACCGATGTGTGACTGCTGTAGATGATAGATTTCTCGCCACATTGCGACCATCTCCTCCAGATCATTTTCTTCTGGCGATCCCGTAAGCTGATACCGCAGATAGAGGAGAGTTGCTGTGGCATCCATCACATGCCTCCGTGCAGCGCTATTCTGAGGACATGCATTGATAGTTTTTCGCCCAAGGCATATGTCCTCGTTGAGACGGTTATCAACCCTGCCGGATTGGTAGGATCGACGATAGGTGAGAGAAAGTACAGTGGACACCAGGTTTGGTCTTTCAATATGCAACGGAGGGCAGAGTTGGGTCGCATCAGCAATGACACGACAGGCTTCATCCATATCTCGAGACTCTCCCGAATAGTCGTGTCGAGTAAACAAGTACCAGCCTAGAGAGTGCAGATGCAGGTGTTTGCTAGGGTCTTCCGCCGATATCGCGTCCAGTGCTTGTCGTTGCAATTCCACAGCTTCGTTGATGAAAGTGCCATCCATGGTTGCGCCGAAATAACCCCTTAGCACCTTTGCAAGGCCACGATATGCAGATGCTCGCAACGGATGTCCGATGCCACATAAGAGGACGGCATCTCGATAGAGTGCTTCGATGTCTCGATAAGCAGTATGGTGATATGACGTGTCAGCTGGATGGTCAATCTGGGTGAAGCTGTGAAGGACATCGGCGTGCAGTATCAAAATAGTGGGGCAAGATATTCGCTCCGCACGACATGTTTCCAGAGCGGCTTGGCTGTGCCGCAGAGCAGACTGTATATCGCTGATATCCGAGGTAAATAAATAACGGTGGTGCAGTATGCGGGCCAGATATATAAGTGCGTGATACCGTTTTATCCGAACGTGGGATGGCTCCTCGAAATCGGCGTGTACTTGACGTGGATATTGTTCAGGAGGTGGCGTTTTCCCGTCTTCGGTGACCAGTAGAAGTGATTGGTAAATATCGATGCTCTTCTGCGCTGCCTCGAGGTCGCTGTCCCGAATATACTGTTCAAAAAATCGCAGACCTTCGGCGCAGCATCCGAGTGGTGTCGGAGGAGGGACTGTCGGCATCAATGCATACGTAAATCCAAACTTTATACAGATGAAGTTCGGAGAACATACCGGCCGCACACTCGCACTGGGTCACTGAATTGGATGCGAATCCATCACTGTCTGTCATGATTATTGAACCGCTGTAGCGAAGTAGGGTAAGCACTCATCCACACAATCGTCGCAGCCTTCCAGTTGTGCACAACTACGGCTCACCTTTGTCAGGCTGGATATCCTATGTTCCAGGTTATCAAGTGCGAGCGGGTTTAACTGCATCGTGCGCCAAGAACTCGCTCTTATATACTAGCTACGTACCCGCTTGAGGGCTGTGCCTTTCAGTTGCTTCATCATCAGCGGACGTGTGAAGGCGCCGGTCAATGGCAACAATTTGGGTAGAATTCGTTTTCGTAGCTCAGGGGGTGGCCGTGCTGTGCATCATTCGGCAATCCCCCTGCACGGCGCATCACCACTGTGCTGCGCCTCCGACGGCGACACGTCGACCAAGGCTGCACTTTCCTTCCAACCACGGCGTTCACGACAAAATTCTAGGCGACATCTGTACCAAACGGCACCACGTCCTCAAGGAGAGATCCTAGGATAGTAGAATCTACGATGTCCATGAGGGCGCGCAGGCCGGCCTCGCCGCCGCTAGGCCACACATCCCAACGCTTTCCCCACCGCAAGCAGGACCATCTTGACGCTGATGAGCGACGAGCGGCTGCGTCGCTAGGGCTTGGGCCGGGGCAAAAGAAGGCGTTTCCTGCAGGCGGCATACGGATGACGAGCGGCGAATGGAAACTTCTCGTGTTCATCACGCTCGTCGCGGCTGCTGTGCGGCTTTTCAGGTTATCACGGCCTAATAGCGTGGTGTACGCATATCAATATCTACGTTCAAAAACATCTGACGATTCTGAATGTTTCGTAATGCAGGTTCGACGAAGTGCACTTCGGCAAGTTCGCGTCCAAGTATATCAAGACGCAATACTTCGTGGACGTGCACCCGCCCCTGGCTAAACTTCTCATAACACTGGCTGCATTCGTTTTCGGTTACGACGGAAACTTTGACTTCAAAGATATAGCCAAGTAAGCACTTCATTTCCAACAACCACGCGACCCAGCTGACGCTTTCGTGATTTACAGAGTCTATGACCACGTTCCTTACGTCGCCATGCGCATGGTCCCCGCCGTTCTTGGCGTCGCCACGGTCCCCATCGCCTACATCACCCTTCGCGCGCTTGACTGCCGCGCCACGACCGCGCTCATGGCAGCGCTCTTCGTCACCTTCGAGAACGCGCTCGCGACGCAGTCACGCTTCATCCTCCTCGACTCCCCCCTCGTCTTTTTCACCGCGCTTACCGTCCTCCTCTGGACCGGTTTTTGTAACGAGGACAAGCACAAGGCGTTCACGACCGGCTGGTGGACGTGGCTCGCGCTATCCGGCCTCAGCCTCGGCGCCGTCTCGAGCTGCAAGTGGGTCGGCCTTTTCACGGTCGCGACCGTCGGCCTGAGCACCATAAAGCAACTCTGGCTTCTGCTCGGCGACCTGAGGGTATCGCCCAGGTTACTCATGCGCCATTTCATGGCTCGGGCGCTGTGCTTGATCGTGGTACCGATACTGTTCTATATGGCCATGTTCGAGATCCATTTCTTGATCCTGGAGAACTCGGGCGATGGCGACGGATTCATGAGCTCGGAATTCCAGCATACGCTCGGTGGCAAGGGCATGGCCGATACCTACGCGGGTAAGCCAACCTGTTGTGATGTAGGAGAACATAGCGTTGACTTCCATTCCCATACAGACGTTGCTCTGGGCTCTGTTGTGAGCATCCGGCATGTTAACACCCAAGGCGGCTATCTTCACTCTCATCCGCACACCTACCCCGGCGGAAGTAAACGTTCGTCCTGTCCTGTCCATAACATGCACTCTTTCCCCCATCTCATCTGTTGAGCCCTTCACAGAGCAACAAGTCACTCTCTACCCGCACCGCGACGACAACAACAACTGGAGGGTCGAGAACGCGACCGTGCTAGACGACCACTTCTTCAACTGGGAGACGGACCCCATCCGGCCCGTGACGGACGGGATGCGGATCAAGCTCCAGCACGTCAACACCGAGAAGCGCCTGCACTCGCACGAGATTCGTCCGCCGATCTCCGACGTCGACTTCCAGAACGAGGTCAGCGCGTACGGGATGAAAGGCTTCCCCGGGGACATGAACGACGACTGGATCCTCGAAATCGATCATGGCTCCGGCGGCGACCGCGAGAGCTGGAAGCGGCTGAGGACGCTGCGCACGCAGTTCAAGCTCAAGCACGCTCTGAGTGGCTGTTATCTGTTTTCGCACAAGGTCAAGCTGCCTGAGTGGGGCTTCGAGCAGCAGGAGGTGACGTGCAACAAGAATGCGGTCCGGGAGAACTCGCTGTGGTATGTCGAGACGAATACCCACCAGATGTGTAAGTCAACGCTATCTATCGTTCCGTTCTATTCTGAGTGGGCAGCGCTGATACGTTGAGTTGTCACAGTACCGCAAAACGCGCCTAAGGTCAACTACAAGCTCCCGGGCTTCTTCGGCAAGTTCATCGAGCTCCAGCAAGTAATGTGGAGGACCAATGCAGGCTTAACCGATCGCCACGCATACGACTCGCGACCGGATGCGTGGCCACGTTTGCTCCGAGGCATCGTTCGTATACCTCGTCCACTCTCGTCCCCTCTTCGCTTATCACCGGTTATCACAGAACTTTTGGGTGAAGGACCACCGCCAGATTTACCTCATCGGTAACCCCATCATCTGGTGGATGAGCACGCTCGCCGTTCTTATCTACGCCAGTGCTCGCGGTCTCCTCATTCTACGTGAAAAACGCGGATTCCGGGACTTCGATAATAGTATGCATTTTCCTCCCTTACCCGAAGTGTATTCTGACGACGGTCGCGTTACAGCCAAAGTGGTCAAGTACGATCACCTCTGTGGTTTCCTCTTCATGGGCTGGTGTCTGCACTACCTTCCCTTCTACCTCATGAACCGCCAGCTGTTCTTGCACCACTACCTCCCTGCCCTTTACTTTGCCATTTTACTGTGTTGCTCCGTGTTCGACCTCGCGACATCGACGCTCAAAGCGCGAGTGCGGTTCGGAATTGCCGCTATCCTGATCGCCATCGCCATCGCCACCTTCTCACACTTTAGCCCGCTGACATACGGCAGCGCGTGGACCAAGAAGGAGTGCCAGGACGCCAAATGGCTTAAGACCTGGGATTTCTCGTGGTATGTCACACTCTCCCCGCCTTTGTCGAAGCTGACCATCGTTCCTTCATTATAGCAATGATTTCTTGGATGACGTGAGCCCCCTCGTATCCCCACGTGCCTTATGCAACTTGACCGTCCCTACAGTACTCTGGCTACGCAAACTTGGCTACTCCTGCCAGGTCTGCGGTACCCGTGCGACCTCAAGGCGGCCGCGGCGCCGCTGTCGTCAACAACAAGCCCGTGCAAGACGCCGAGCACACGAGCAGCGTCATCATGCAAGCGCCCGAACCGGGCCGCGACGCTTTTGCGCAGGAGCCCGTGCGCGACATCAAGAGCGCCCCGCCGCCGCCGGGGCAGCAGGTGCCTCCTCCGCCGCAGTCCGACGAGATTAGCTCGGATCCGCCCGCGCCCGCCGAGCCGGCCGCGAAAGCGGACGACGAACCAGAAGAGAAGAAGGCGGTTCCCGAAGCCGAAGCGGAGACGGCGCCCCCCAAGGCGGCCGAACCAGAGACGCAACCGTCGCCGGTGGTCGACCAACCCGCGCCTCCCGTCGTCAAGGCTGAGGCCGAGGCACCGGAGGTACCTGCGCAGGGCAAACCTGCAGGTCCGTTAGGCGAGGACGACGCGGAGGCGGCGCGTATTGCTCAAGAGCTGTATCCGGACGAAGGTGGGCAGTGAGGAAAAGTACATACACCGTCGTTCGTTCGTAATTTGCTGTTTGTCTATATTATACCGGGGACACTCCTTTGCTTTGGGTAGACGCGATAGAATCGCAAAATTACCGTCATGTAATAACATAAGTATTAGCAGAGGTCTAAAAATATCCGAACTCCGAATTTCGTGAGCACTTGCTAACCCTGTCCAAGCACTCAAGTAGTCCTATCTTCGATTCCTTGTGCTCTAATCTTAGTAGCCTATGGAAGTTTGTGGCCTCACGCGAAGCAGTTAAAAGTTACCGTTGAGGACGTCCAAAACATCCTGGCGAATTAATTAGGTGGGATGCAGATCTTGATGATTAGGCGTACCCATGCATCATCATCCCATGGCTTAACCCCCTGCAGAGCCAGTTCGTAAACTTCGTCGTCGGTGAAGCCGCAATTGCGCTGCCGTTCCTCAACTTCGCGCTCCAGTGAGGGATCCCGAGGCCGAACACCTTTGCCTTTCCCCTTCTTCGGCTTCCCCCCCTTTTTCCTGGGCTTGTTGCGGCTCATATCAGGACTAGGCCCCAAATCGGTGAAGTTCGTCTCGTCGTCCAGTGACTCGATGAATTTTTTGCCGTTATCGCGAAGGTCTCCGTTGAGCATGCGGCCTAGAAACCCGTCCATCATTTGACCTGGCGTGGTGCCAGAGAATTCATATGCCATGTCGAGCATCTCCAAATACTGCTCAATTTTCTCCGGCTTGTTCCACCAGCCGGAGGGAGGCAAGTATAGCTTTGAGTGAGCATAGAAGCAATCTTCGTCGTCGAATTTGCAGTCTCCGAGGAGGTAAAAGAGACACACGTTGCGACCGCTGTTGTGCGGTTCGCGGTCAGCATTTGCTGTTTGGACGGTGAGGCACGTACAGATCGTCGCGCATGCTCCGATTATCTGGTCCGTGCTTGAAAGGACACTTCTTGGCGCCCTTTTTGCATCCATTGTGATTGTAGAACTTGCAGGGGGTGCCGTTGCCTTCATGCCGAAAATCGGAAGAGTCGGAGGTATAACCAAGCTCAGAGTCGTAGATTGGATCTTCGGGGTCACTTTCGCTGTCGTAGTCACCGCTTTCGAAGAGTTTCCGGGCATCAGCCAGCTCATGTTTGGCTTCCATACATTTGGGGTCTTGCTCCAGGCATAGCTCGAAATCTGAGAAACTCAAACAATTCAGATTGACTGACTGCCCAAACGAGGGACTCGTACCGCGCATCGCTCCTTTAACCATTCCTAGACCCTTGCGAGCAATTCCGCGTCGGTACCTAGCTTTCAACAACCTCGGTTCATGAAGCAGAGTCTTGTCGGTGCATCGTTCCGTCAAGACGTAACTACCGAACTGTGTCAGTTTCGCCGGAGTCCTGCATTGGCCAAGGCTCACTTTTCCTGCTTGAGATATGCGGCGGCCATGTTCGTCAAGTATACAGGCCGAGGACCGTCCATCTGCACCGCTTTCCGATACGCCGCAATTGCACCAGCCCAGTCACCCTTCTTGTAGAGCTCATTACCCTTCATGAATGGATCAGCCACAAACCTTACGCAGACGGATATGGCCAGAAACTTGCCTGTTCCTTCAGCTTGGCCCCTTCTGCGTTCTTTCTCTTCAGCACCGCTTGACGTTTCTCCGCGCGGGCCTCCACCTCGGCCTCTCGCGGACGTCTGGGACGGGAAGAGCCCGAGGAGGCACTCGGTCCGCCCACAGGCCGAGATTGCTGCGCGCTCGAGGCCGGCGCCGGCATAGATAGATGGCCCGGGGTCCCTTGCGCAAGGGAAAAGACGTGATTTTCGGGGTTGCAGTCGGGCCCGTGGACATGGCCCGCCTCGCTCGCCCTGAGCGGGACCATGCTCCCGTCCGGGCTGATGGTCCAACCGACGACGCTATCGTATGTATTCTCCCCAATGCCTTCCAGAGACAAATGCAGCATGCGCAAAATCACCTTGGTCGCCGCATCCTCTGCGTTCACGTCTCCCACGTACCCGAGGTATCCCTCGCCTAGACGCGTAAAGGCGGCCGGCGTCTGCGCGGTGTCGACGGAGGCCGGCGCGAACACGTGTGACTGCATGCGCGACTGCGCCGACGGGCTGTACACGCGCGCGTTCGGGTCGACATTAGCGAGGTATAACGCCTTGATGCTGAAGCTTGGCTCTAGTCCGCGGGTGTCCAAGCCTTGGATCCCGTTGGGATTCAGGTAGACGGTCGTGCGGTGATACGAACCGGGCTCCCACGCGACACCCCATTTGGCGAAGAACTTGGTACCCTCTTCACCCAACGAGAAGTGATTCGTGAAATTGCCTCCAAGAACGACGGTGCCGCCTTCCTTGCAGTACGTGATGAGGTGCTTGAGGAGTTTGTTGCTTTTGGCTTTGGACACGCCCGCATCAATGGCATAGATCGCGTCCGGGCGTTCAGAAACGGGGGCCGTGATGAGCTGTTTGGCTTTGCTGGCAGACTCGACGCGGATGACAGTCGCATGTTTAGCAATAGCATTCATCATCCAACCGAAGAGGTCGTTCAGATAGTCCTCCTGCATCAACGCGAGAACGACAACTGTCGGCTTGGCCCGCGATTTCATATTCTGTTCGGAAACCCGTCAAAAGGGCTGCTACACACTCTTGTGAGACATACGTACGTCCACTTGAAGCTTCGATGCTTGTGCACTCGGTTGAATTTGACTCGGTCCTAGGGCAGCCTGATCATGAACATTCGCGGCTGGAGGGGATGGGTGCCGCTTGCAGGTAGTGCTACCATGGGCGCCTTCCCGCGCATTGGCTACAATGTCATCGAAGCCATCCAGTGACAGGCGAAGCATTCGCAAGACGACCTTCGTCGTCGCGTCACCAGCGTTGACGTCGCCCGTATATCCAAGATAGCCCTCTTTAATCCGGGTGAAGGCGACGGGGGTCTGCGACGTATCTAAGTGCACTTGAGAGAAGCGCGGGGTGTACACGCGTGCACAAGGGTCGACGTTCGAGAGGTAAAGCGCCTTGACGTTGTACGACGACGCCAGGCCCCGCGTGTCTATACCCGGCACGGTGTCGATTGATGCAAGGACTACGTCGGTCGACGTGTAGCTCGCGGGCTCCCAGCCTAAGCCCCATTGCTCGAAGAAGACCGAGCGTGTCTTGGGCCAGGGGAAGTTGTTGCCAAAGTTTCCAGAGAGGACGACGGTGCCGCCCTGCTTAGCGAAGTCGATCAGCGCTTCCAAGACGCCGTGGTATTCGTCGTCGCAGATTGCGGCGTCGATGACGAGGACGGCGGAAGGGCGCTCAGGAGCGGGCTTAGCTAGCAGTTCCTTCGCTTGGTTAACACAGTCAACCCGCTGAACGGAGGCCTGCGCCGATATGCAAGTGATCATGGGTTGGAAGAGGTGATCGAGGTAGGTTTCCTTCAACAGTGCAAGGACCACGATCGTTGGTTGCGATTGCGATGCAAGAGGCTGGTTGAGTCGAAGTTAACATATATCGGAAAGGCATGAGGTGAGGGCGCACGTCAGACCGGTTCAAATGGCACAGCGCGAGGACCACAGCAGTGGTCTCTTCCTCGGCGTTCACGTCGCCAATATACCCGACGTATCCCTTTCCGACTGTTGCAAACGCTACCGGTGCATTATCCGGATCTTCGCATCCGTCATACACCACGTTGGATGAGTTGAGATCGGGTCCCGCGAGCTGTACGGCTTTCATGCTGTACTCAGGTGCCATGCCATATTTGCTCAGTCCCGGGATCTCCTGGCGCGTCATACGATAGTTGCATCTCTCGTATTCATCTTTAATCCAGCGTAAGCCCCACGCGTTCTGGAACATGGAGTCCATGTCGTTAGGGCGCACGAAGGAACTGAACATGCAGCCGTACACGACGGTGCCTCCGCCGGTCTTCGCGTACTGCACGAGAGAATCCAGCGTCTTCTTATGCTTCGAGGACGTCACAGCGGCATCAGTCACCAAGACCGCTGTGAGGTTGCTGGGTTTGCTGAGGCGTATCACGGCCTCTTCCTCGGTGCAGGCTTCGACGAGGGTGGCTCTGGCGTGCAATGCAGCCAGCATGTGCGCATACATCTCCTCGAAGTACGGCTGCTTCGCGAGGCACAGGAGTAAAACGATTGGCTTCGAAGTTGAGGATGCCATCGTTTCAACCGCCGACATGTCTCACACCTGGGATAGGGGTGTATCGTTCCGAACGTGCTCGTTACTACATGACAAAGCGACAACGAACCTCTGATTCGTCGGAGATACACTAATGTTCGCTTAGAAGCTTGAGTAAACGAGCTAGAGAGAAATAGGTGCAGCTGAGATTGAGCGTCCGAGTTGAAGTTGTGGTCTGAGTTTTGCTCCATCGCGTAACGCGCCGAAAACCCTAAAACGCGTCGCGGCGCGTGGCCTTCATCATATTGGTGGCTGTGCCAATGGCGCTTAACTGTATAAGCGCCCGTGACTATATTCAGCACACCGCGTCGCACCGATCAACCTGAACTCACGACGCATTGCCTCCGAGCCCACTCCGGGTTCCCATGGAACGGCCGGCCCTCTGCTGTCGTGTCTCACCACTTTGTCTGGCATGACTTGCGGCCTTCGAGTGCTGGTATGCACAGAAGCGGGCATGAAGATGCCGAGAGGTCTGTCCGTTGGAACTTGTACCGCCCAACTGCTCACATGTCTGTTCGACACGATGACAGGTTGCGTCAACGTCTGGTAGACTATGGCGAACCCCCCTCTTATCCGCAGGCCGGAAGGATGAAGATCGAACTTGACTCTGGGAGGGTGCCCGAGTAAGCCAGCTAGGCTCCCCGTGGCCAGATTGCGATTATGCTGACGAAGGCTATCTCATCAGGCGCCGCCCCGTTCCCATATGGACGCCGTTTCGTACTCTAGCTTCCGGTGCTTTCTGCTTCTTTGCGTGTTCGACAATCTGCCGCGTTCTAGGATGCGGATCGCACTGGCCGTTGGACGCCGAGTTCTGTCTTGCGGCCCTTCTTGGGCTGCTGTAAGCACCATTCAAGATATTGCCAGTCATATTTTTCTGATCCGGTGTCCTTCAGTCTCTACTGGCTGGGCTCCTACGCCAAGGCATATCCCAACGCGTGGTTTTTCCAAGCCGACTTATCATGGCTCCTCTGGCTCCTCTTCGGTACGCATATGTTGTCTCCAATCTTGCGCTATCGAATGCCGAATTGACAGTACAACACAGACCTTGCCCTCCTCGCGCTCGGCTCCACCCTCTGTATCCACGCCTCGCGCGACCCCTCCAGCGTCTTTCACGCCAATAACAACATGCTCTCCAGCCTCCCTCTCAAGCTCTCCGCGAGCTTCCTTGCAGGCGCCATCTGCGGCGGAGTCATCCTCCTGCTCAACATCGCTTGCTGGCGCGATGGTCGGCGTGTCATCCTCGGCGGGCCCTGGTACTCTTCGCATTGATACCTTCGGTTCGTTCTAACGACATGGACTAATTCATTTCCTGCGTTCCTTCTTATGTATCGCAGTCTCATCACCGCTATCGCTACTGTACAACATCGGACATATCAGGCTTTGTTGGCTGTGTTAATGGTCGGATCATCACTACCAATTTATGTTCACATCCTACCGTACAGAACCCATGTCTGCAAGAAGGCAAGATATTCATACAGCCGCTTATGACGCTGCTTGCGGGTTGTCGAAGTCGTACTCCCAGTTCTGGCGCTCTAGCGCGCTCGCGAAAGTCCGTGCTCGCTGCCAAATGCTGTCGCCCCCAGACGCCTCTCTTTCCCAGTCATCATGCAGTGACGCCATCTGCATGACAGCGAATATCGGGTAGCCGCGGGCACGTTGCATCTTGATTTCTCTCAGACATTCCTGACCCTGGGACCCCGAACCTTTCTGAGGCAATTCGATTACATGCATTTTCAAGTGGGCGAATGTTGGAGCCGCGAGCGAGTGCGAGTTAACGAGCAACTCGCCGGTAGCTGCGCGCGTGGCCATAGAGAGATGAGTCAGACTTCGGTACGTGGCCAACACCGAGTTCGGCGCTAGGTACTCTGTCAAGTGGTGGATGCGCAGGTGAGTGATCGCGTCGACGGAGGTAGGAGTAATGGGCGAGTAGTGGTGAAGAGAAACCGCTTTGAAGTCGACTGTAACGTGAAGCTCCTTTCTTCGCGTTCTTGCGAGGGTCTCGTCTTTCTCAGTCGTCTCTGCGGGCAGGCGTGAAGCGAAGGCCGCGATTTCCTTCCACAGCCAGATAGCATTACGGCGCTGTGCCCAACCGATCGACTCCAGGTTCGGGAATAGCAGGAGTCGGCTCGATAAGAACGGCTCGTGTAGGTAGAGTTCGTGCAGACGATACGCGGGGTTCGCTCCGCTCGGGTAAAACGAATCTATCCATAGTTGACGGACATGGCCAGCTCGCGTTCTCGCGATCGCGCCCTTCCGTCCACCCTCCATGATATCTGCTATCCAACGTCTGATGAGGCCCGCGCTTGGCTTGTCGTGGTCGTTTGCGATGATCACCGCGTACAGGTGGCACTCTGCGATCCGTCTCGTCCACGACGAAACAAGGCAAAGATTGTAGGCTGTTCGGCGGTCTATCGCAGCGGCCTTTTGCATTATGTCGATTAGGATTTCGTTCGGGAGAGATGCCACCATCGAGCTGAGCTATGTGGAAACTGGAATACACGATGCGGTGAGCACAGAGTGCCTTGTCAAATATTTCATTTTCACACGAACACGGCCAACTTCTCCCTTGCAGTACTCATGGGAGTCGGAACCAGAAACTTCCGTACATCATCATTGCCGAAGCAGGCTATGTAGAGTGCGTTCTGCTGAGCGCAACAATGCTTGTCATTCGACACGAGGGTGAGATGCATCTATGCACTGGCAGACATATCGTCATATGCATGCCACTGATTGTCAGGGATCGCTACGTCCGCCTACTTGTATGGACTTCGTCCATGGTCCTAGTTGTGAGCAAGCTCCCAGTCCCGGCGCTCCAATGCGCTCGTGAAATCTCGTGCCCGCTTCCAGATGCTGTCGCCCTCAAACGCCTCTCTTTCCCAATCGTCGCGCAACGACCCCGTCCGCATCGCCGTAAACATCGGGTAACCGCGCGCGCGATGCTTCTTGATCTCTCTGAGGTATCTTTCGTTCTCTGAGTCCGAGCCTTCCGAGCGTAATTCCACCACATGCATCTTCAAATGGGCGAACGTTGGTGCCGTGGGGGAGTGTGCTCGTCCATGCCATTCACTGGTGGCAACGGTCATGGAGAGATGGGTCAGGCTTCGATACGAGGCCAACATCGAGCTTGGTGATCGGTCTTCTGCCAAGTGATAGAGGCGCAAGTGAGTGATCGCATCGACCGAGGTAGTAGTGGCGAGTGAGTAGCGATGAAGAGACACCGGTCTGAAATCGACCGTGAGGTGAAGTTCCTTCCTCCGGGTCCGTGTAGCAGACTCGCTTTGCTCGTGTGTCCCCGCGACGCGGGAAGCAAATGACTGAAGTTCCGTGCGTAGGCGACTGGCACCGGGGCGCTGGGTGCAACCGACAGAACGCAAGCTGGGGAATAGCAAGAGCAGATTCGCTAAGAGCGGCTCGTCCAGATGGGTTTCGTGCAGGTGATTCACGAGATTCCCTCCGGTCCCGAACCACGACTCTACCCATATTTCACGAACATAACCGGCCCTCGTCCTCGCGATCGCCGAATCCCGTCCACCCTCTGCAATCACCGCCATCCAGTGTATGATAAGGCCGAGGTTTCCTCGCTTATGGATATCTGCTATGATCACTGTGTACAGGCTGCGCTCTGCGATTTGTCTGGTCCAGGACGAAACGAGGCAGAGATTGTGGGCCGCTCGACGATCCGTTGCAGCAGCCCGCTCAAAAATGTCATTTAAGAGCTCGTGTGGTAGGGACGTTGCGGATGCCATGAAACTTTGCAGTTGAAGATTGCGGAGGTGTTGAAGAAGTACGCCAGCGCGTGGTTAGAGAGAAGGCTGGTTGCTTATCGTTCTCACGCCCAAACTCCCTTTACTCTCAGTTACATCGCAATGTCCGTGGAGCCTTCGCCATCGGGATTTTGTGTTGAGAACGATGCCATTCCCTTGAATATATTTCTGACTTGGGGAAAACGCGGTAGCTCCCCCGACGGCTTGTAGCGCTCAAGCCGTCGATGGACGTAGACACGCGCTGAAGACTACGGTATGTAGGCTTTGTGGGGATTGCAACCTACTAAAGAGACTGCACATCAACCGGACCATTGCGACTGTATCAACGGGTGAGAGTGAAGTTAACTCCATGAAGTTCCGACGTCTGCCCGAGACGTGTGCTTTGATTCTGAGGATCAAGAGATATCGTGCCGGGGCAAAGTAGCTTGTGTATATCTCGGCACTCGGTCAGTACAGTCGATTCTTCCGATCTCGTGATGATGCTAACCGTTGACGGGGAATTCGGAGGTAAACGGGATAATTGGTTTTGCGTACTTACGGCGCGAACGTACATACGACGGAGCGCGCTTACTAGAGTGGTGGTAAAAGTTCTCCGCAGTAGTCAAAGATGTCTGCGGGGAGCCCCGCCAAAATTTGCAGTGCATGGTACAGCTACACTCAGAACGATAGACGAATCCGTCCACGTTCGGTTCGTGTGCCGTAGCCTGCCGGACTCCAATGGAAGCAACGATTGGGGCTCAGAAGCGGCGGTTGTGAACCTCCGCATGTACAGACGACTATCGGCTATGTTTTGTTTACTGGCTGCACGCCTCTACTCGAACAATAGTTGCCTTAAATCGCGCTGTGTTCATGAATTGACCGGGCTCTGTCGATTTGATGCTTGATTTTTCGAATGAGCATGGACGCAGAGCACCAAAATCATGAGAAGAGCCCCTTTCCATATATGGGAAAGGTGGAGCTCGGCGGCTACGGCACACAAACCGAACGCGGGCGCGTTCGTCTATCGTTCTGAATGTAGCTGTAAAAGTTCCACCCACCTTGCCTGTGCTGCAGATACACCCTATTGACCCATAGGAGTTTATAGCGATCTAGCCGAGACAAACCTTGCTACTTCGATGCTACGGTAGAACGTTCACGTTCGCACGAGAATTCAAGACTCCGGTACGTATACAATGCGATCACCGGCTTGTTTTGCCGCGTATACACGGACATAAAAACATCATGGCTTCTTTGTTGCTTCGACGGCCGCAGATACAGCAGAGTATGGGTCATACGTTACCTTTTTTGCACCGGGGTGTGCCTGAATGCGATTATGAACGAGATAGAAGATGATTGTAGGCAGCAGCCGTGCGCACTCAGCATTTCGAATGGTTCTTGGTCTCGCACCGTCTGTCAGACTCGCGAAGTTGAGCGTATGCGAGATCAGGAAGCATACCAATGCTATCACTAACAGGTGGTTCATGGTTGATAGCGCGGTGTGCTTGATGCATGCATTTGCACTGCACTGGATCGTCTGTGTTGCAAACTCTCTCCGTGCACTGTACTGAGGCTCAATATACCATCGTTGCTGTACGAGATTGAAGAGACAGACATGCAAGAATACGTCGTAGCGCTTGATATACGCTCTCTTTTTGATCCTTCCCGGTAAGCCAGAGCGTCATGACAGCCGTGACGAGCGGGTCCATGGACTCCATATCAGCGCTCTCTCTCCCGTGTCAACGGGGACCGCCCAACTCTCACTCGTGATCCTTATTTCCATGTGTCGGCCGTTAAGCAATCGGCAAACTGTAGTTTGACAGACGAGGTGACATGCCGATGTAGCGCCAAGGGCACGACAGAGGGGTGTCTATCATCAGTACCCCACGAGCAAAAAAGCTTGCATCGGAGTTTTCGCCGAGAAGAACCTTTCTACGAACGATAACGTGAAAATTCCACCCAACGCCAACCAGTTGGTTGTGTTCGCAGTCCAAGGAACATGGGTCTCGATACTCACCTCCTGTCAGAGCAACGCTTCCTCCACGTTGTTCCTTTCCCTTTGGTGACGGGGAGCACGCTGAGCAACGACCGCGTGTCGAATGAATGGTAAGGCTGATACATCCCACGAGCATAGAGTCCGAAGATACCAACAGAACGCAGGCACAAACAGCGGTCCGTGGGTGTAAGGCGAGGTCACTGGCAAGTATAAAAAGAGGGCGGATATCCAGAGGAGCTTCAGCAAACGCAGTCTAGCCATCCCAGCAATCACTCACAATCCCCTCTCATCGGTCACGATGCAGTTCCTCTCTTACACCGCTGTTCTCTTTGCCGTCATGGGCTTCGTCGCTGCCAACCCCGCGCCGGCCCCTACGCCTATCGCCCTCGGGCCGACGATCACCGTCCACTTCGGCCCCGACGCCACATGCGGCTGCAACTGCGGCGGCGCAACCGCGGTTCCGAAGGCCGTCTTTATCGTCCCTCTCACCGGCGCAGCCCCGGCCGTTACGCCCACTTGCAGTGCCACCTGCTCCTGCTAGATAAGGTAAGACGGTGCTTGCATACAAAAGCGCGATGTAGAAGCTGATATGTCTGCACAAGAGAGGAAGATGGCGGCTTACAGCCTGAAGGTGCAGATAATCGTGCGGCATGACAGCGAAAGCAACTTACCCAAGTACATCACAGATCGCTGCACATCACGGTTGCTGGGATTGGAGTTCTGTGGAGGATACTATGCACATGTATATGAACGCGAATCGCAGAGTATTACCGAATGAATCATACCTGGTCCAATGGTCTCCATGCTTCCAATATCTGATGGCTTTGTCGGTATACGAGGAAGATCAAGAGGACCAGATAGGACTTGAGCTGACCTAGGAGACTCCGAAGCAAGATGTTGGTGATAACCCGCCCACAATTCTTGCCTTGATATCCCAGAGTTACGTTCACGAGGTCCATAGATATTGTTCCATGAGCACATCCAAGCCTGATGAGCTTGACTGGTTGACATGATGTTCTGCCAATCTAAGGTCCATTGTCAAGCACGGCAAGACAACGGCCTGCCTGCCGTTTCGAGGGTCTGCGTAACAGATAATATGCGATCTTAGGTATTTCCCGAAGCCGGGAAGGGGTCACCAGTCTCCCGTGCGGAACTGTCGATGGGATTGGTTTGCGCTCCGATATGTACTCGCAGCCACAAAGTGCCGATATACCTGCGTCGGATGAAGGATGGACGTCCATACGATCGAGACCAGAGACCATGTAGGGCCACACCAGCCCTCACTGGAGTTGAGTGAATACAGAATGAGCGCAAGACGTGGTCGATATATACTGGAACTGTATTCACCGAGGGAGATCAGACAGAGGTCGAGAGTATGGCCAGCGGGTGGCTGTCCCGGAGTTTGGAGCGCGCAGCAGGCCTGCCCTAAAGCCATCGATAACCGACCGCCCTCGCTGTTCGCATCATTACCCTCTGCCCAAACCCAACGCCGAGCTCAACGCCGAAGGTGTGTACACCCGCTCGCTCCTGTGTCGTTGCCCGCTGTCATCGACGTTGCTAACGATTATGCCCCGTCCTCTGCCCTCCTCTCAACGACATTGCTGATGCGCGCTATCGCCATCTACGCATGCGACGTTGCTTTGATGATCGCGCAACGTGTCGGCCAATCGCGGACAGCTCGTCTACGACACCTTTCTCTTCTCTACGTACCGTAACGACTAATCCAAAACCATGGAGGACGAGGTCGCTGCTCTCGTACGTTGCGCGCGCGTCCTTGTTGTAGCGCGCTACTGACGTCGTGACGGCCAGGTGATTGACAATGGTTCCGGAATGTGCAAGGCTGGCTGTGAGTGTCTCTGACTACGCACCCTTGATTGGACGGTTGCTGACTTCGTATGCAGTTGCTGGTAGGAATTTCACAGTTCAATAGATGGTGCCCAATCTGAGACCTTGCCCTAGGTGACGACGCACCTCGTGCCGTCTTCCCGTAAGCCTCTTCACCTAGACCTCCCTGCCCGTACTGACCAGTCAACTAGCTCAATTGTCGGCCGTCCCCGTCATCAGGGTGTCATGGTCGGCATGGGTCAGAAGGACTCCTACGTGGGGTAAGTCGTGATGATTGCCCGGCTGCACAGCATCATGCTAACGGTCGAATGCAGTGACGAGGCTCAGTCCAAGCGTGGTATCCTCACGCTCAAGTACCCGATTGAGCACGGTATCGTCACTAACTGGGACGACATGGAGAAGATCTGGCACCACACCTTCTACAACGAGTTGCGTGTCGCGCCGGAAGAGCACCCCGTCCTCCTCACCGAGGCTCCTCTCAACCCCAAGGCCAACCGAGAGAAGATGACCCAGATCATGTTCGAGACGTTCAATGCACCCGCGTTCTACGTTGCGATCCAGGCCGTGCTCTCCCTGTACGCGTCCGGTCGTACCACGGGTATCGTGCTCGACTCCGGTGACGGTGTTACCCACACCGTGCCCATCTACGAAGGTTTCGCGCTCCCGCACGCCATCCTCCGTCTCGATCTTGCCGGCCGTGACCTCACGGACTTCCTGATCAAGAACCTCATGGAGCGTGGCTACCCCTTCACCACCACGGCCGAGCGTGAAATCGTCCGTGATATCAAGGAGAAGCTCTGCTACGTCGCGCTCGACTTCGAGCAGGAGCTTCAGACCGCTGCGCAGTCCTCCGCGCTGGAGAAGAGCTACGAACTTCCCGACGGTCAGGTCATCACCATCGGCAACGAGCGGTTCCGTGCCCCCGAGGCGCTCTTCCAACCTGCCTTCCTCGGTCTTGAGGCTGCCGGTATTCACGAGACCACGTAAGCACACTGTTGTGACTCCGTGAGAGTTCAGCGCTGACGGATCCTGCCTCTAGCTTCAACTCCATCTTCAAGTGCGATCTCGATATCCGTCGCGACCTGTACGGCAACGTCGTCCTCTCCGGTGGAACTACCATGTTCCCCGGTATCGCCGACCGTATGCAGAAGGAGCTCACCACGCTCTCGCCGTCGAGCATGAAGGTCAAGATCGTTGCGCCCCCGGAGCGCAAGTACTCTGTGTGGATCGGTGGATCGATTCTCGCCTCGCTCTCGACGTTCCAGAACCTCTGGTGCTCGAAGCAGGAGTACGACGAGTCGGGCCCGGCCATCGTCCACCGCAAGTGCTTCTAAGCGCGCGCTCGCATGGGGGAGGCTCCAAAAGACTGACGCGCGACGACGCCACGGTTTGCGGAGGCGGAGGCGGATTAGATACAATATTACGATACTTTGTTCTGGCGCGATACGGTGATCTTTGCTGTCAAGAAGTAACGATATGGGCTCTTTTCACCTACTCCATTGCCATGGTCTGCCTACTCAGCGGAAGCGGGGCGAGATTACGTCGGTTGTGTGGACGCGCGTGAGTGCAGGTGGTGGACACGTCTCACCACTTGAACTCCTTTGCTCCAGCCCTTTGCCCGCAGTTTGCTGGTCTCGCAAGCACCACCACCGCGAACGAACCGAACCTTGCGGCTAGCCGTAGCTGTAACCAGCTATCATATATATCATAACCGGCCTTGGCGCCGTTTCACCTCATAGATGCCTGGCTGTGCACTGCGAGCGTCATACAGCGGAGAGCTGCGCACCGTATGCGCAGTCAACTCAGACCTCGGCAGTTAACTCGAGCGGGGAAGATGCGCGCGCTCACGCCGATTATAGTCTGTCGTCTAGGCGGGCCGTTCGAAAAAGGCTTCTGCCCGCCTCTGACAGCTTCCTGACAACTTGGACCCATGCTCGCGAACGAACCGTTGCGGCGCAGCCCGAGCGCGCGATGGACCGTATCCAACGACCTTGGCGGGGGTTTGTCAGCGCGGAAGCAGACCGCTGCGCGCTGCGCATGTTGCAGCGGACGTGCCCTACGTTAAAAGGCTCGGACCGCCCTTCGGAATGGAGGACCTCAGCGGAGCATCTCCCAGGCCAGATTCCGAACAGTCAACACCACTACTTTTCAGTCTCATATACCACATACGTGATGGACGACGAGATCGCTGCTATCGTGGGTATCATTATACTATATTCTGGGTGTGAATGTTGTCTGAAGACTGGGGCCGCAGGTTATCGATAATGGTTCGGGCATGTGCAAGGCGGGATGTGAGTACATTCCGTTATATGGAGTTCACGAGATCTGACGCGTTCTCTTAGTCGCGGGTGAGTACGGCAGCTTGAGCGCGTTCACGAGTATCTGAAGGCATTCGCTTAGGCGATGACGCGCCTCGCGCTGTCTTTCCGTAAGGATTTTATCGCCTTAGCCTGAGCGTAGCCTGAAATATACACGCAGATCTATCGTGGGCCGCCCAAGGCATGTGGGTGTCATGGTCGGCATGGGTCAGAAGGACTCCTACGTCGGGTACGTTATCACCACCCTGGTTTCACGTTCTGTCGGTAGCCACTTATGCGGGACACGGGCAGCGACGAAGCACAGTCGAAGCGTGGCATCCTCACCTTGAAATACCCGATCGAGCACGGCATCGTCACGAACTGGGACGATATGGAAAAGATCTGGCACCACACCTTCTACAACGAGCTCCGCGTAGCGCCGGAGGAGCACCCCGTCCTGCTTACCGAAGCGCCGCTCAACCCCAAGGCCAACCGAGAGAAGATGACGCAGATCATGTTCGAGACGTTCAACTCGCCCGCGTTCCATGTGTCGGTACAGGCCGTGCTCTCGCTGTACGCCTCCGGGCGTACGACGGGTATCGTCATGGACTCGGGGGACGGCGTGTCGCACGTCGTTCCCATCTACGAGGGCTTCTCGCTTCCGCACGCGATCCTCCGCCTCGACCTCGCCGGGCGCGACCTGACCGAGTGCTTGGTGAAGAACCTGACCGAGCGCGGCTACCCGTTCACGACCTCGGCCGAGCGTGAAATCGTCCGTGATATCAAGGAGAAGCTCTGCTACGTCGCGCTCGACTTTGAGCAGGAGCTCGTCACCGCCGCGACGTCGTCCGCGCTGGAGAAGAGCTACGAGCTACCTGACGGCCAGGTCATCACCATCGGCAACGAGCGGTTCCGTGCCCCGGAAGCGCTCTTCCAGCCCGCCTTCCTCGGTCTCGAGGCGGCCGGCATCCACGAAACTACGTGAGTGTCCCTCTGCGATTCCCGCAGCAAAGATGAATTACGATTGGCTCGCGCACTTACTTACATGCGCGTTACAGATACAACTCGATCATGAAGTGCGACCTTGACATTCGGCGCGAGCTCTACGGCAACGTCGTCTTGTCCGGCGGCACGACCATGTTCCCGGGCATCGCGGACCGCATGCAGAAAGAGCTCACGGCGCTCGCGCCGTCCAGCATGAAGGCGAGTCGTGCTCACTGTCGTCGACGCGCGGTGATTCTTACAGATGCAATCACGTTTTGTAGGTCAAGATCGTCGCGCCTCCCGAGCGCAAGTACTCGGTGTGGATCGGAGGCTCGATCTTGGCGTCGTTGTCGACGTTCCAGAATCTCTGGTGCTCGAAGCAGGAGTACGACGAGTTCGGGCCGGCGATCGTCCACCGCAAATGTTTCTGAGCAGAGATGGGGGGGATCGATAGCATTTGTGCTCGGCGTTCGGTAGTTGCGTTCGCGATGGAAGCAGCCTGGGCGGGCGCTTTTGCGTTTGCGATGTGGACGATACCTGCGCTTGTATTTAAATAGGATGAATAGAGCTGATTTGCAGCTGATAAATATTAGCGACGAATTCAATTCGCGGCTTCTCATTGGTAGACAAACAAGTTGATTCCGTTCCGTAGAGAAATACTGGCTGCAAATCAGCTCCAAACTCATTGTCTGAATATTGGATACTGACACGGTGAATGATGCTTGACGGCTTACGTAAACGCGTCGTGGCGGTGCCCATGGCGGTCTCGGCTGCGCTCCGGTTGGCGCTGGCTTCGTTTGTCCCCTCGGCGAGTCACGCCTGGAGAGGCGCCACTCGTTGCACTGAATACAAGGCCACTTAAGCTTAACAGCATGTTGCAAGATCATTCCGTGTTGGCCTCCTCTCAAAATTCCGAACGTATCGATTCACCCGCCACAAGCCAGCAACTTCAACATTCCCAGCAAGACCCGTCCCAGAGTCCCTGGGATGTCCTGTTTGCCCGACTGAAAGACCACCCGCACAACCCTGAGGGATGGAAGAAGCTCGTGGACCTCGCCGAGGCCCCGGGCCCGAACGGTGTCGTTCAGCTAGATAGGGTGAAGGCCACGTATGACCGCCTGCTGGAAACGTATCCGAATACCGTATGTGACGCAAAACTTGAGAGCGCGGCCCGTGTATCCGACCCATGTTTTGTGTAGGCTGGCGCGCAAATCGCGTACATCAACCACTACATGCAAAATGGCCAGCAAGCGACCGTTGAGCAGCTGTTCAAACGTTTTTTGCCTACCTCGCCCGCCGTTGAGCTGTGGCGGCACTACATCGGTTACGTGAGGTATGTGCTTTCTGGTGTAACCCTCGATTGAAGTAGAACGGTTGCTCAGTCGTAGAGATTACAGGCGTCTACACTCGGGATCAGATCCAGGAGCCCGAAAAATCGTCGCAGACTCGTACGAGTACGCGCTGCGCCACATCGGTCAGGATAAGGATGCGGGTGAGATGTGGGCGGACTACGTCACCTTCCTCAAGATGGCGCAACCGACCACACCTCGCGAAGAGCAAGAGAAGAACGACGCCATCCGGAAGGCGTACCACCGCGCCGTGAAAATCCCGCTCGAGAACGTCGAGCGGCTGTGGTCCGAACTGGAGAGCTTCGAGAACGGCCTGAACCGGACGACGGCGCAGAAGTTTATGACCGATCTCCGGCCCGAGCACATGCAGGCACGGTCCGTCTTGCGCACGCTGCGCGGGCACCTCGCGACGCTGTTGCCGCCACCGCCGCCGAGCGGCGTGAGCGGTCGGACGAGCGTCTGGCTGCCCAGCGTGCCGACGTTCGACCCCGCGCAGAGAGCGCTCGTGGGCGCGTGGAAAGCGTATCTCAAGTGGGAGGAGAGCAATCCATTGGCGTTGGAGGAGAAAGATCGGGCGGTGCTGGAGGCACGGTTGAGGGGCGTGTACAGGAAGGCGGTTGTGCGGATGAGATACTTTGGCGAGATCTGGTGAGCCCTTGCCTGCGTCTTTTCCTTGGTGTTTGTTCCAATAGCTCAATTACAACGTGTGGCAGGTTCATGGCGTATACGTGGGCCAAAGGCCTTACCACCGGCAAGCAGGACGAGCCGATAACTTGGTTAGAAGCCGGCATCAAAGCGAATCCAGCGAGCTTTTTGCTCAACTTTGCATACGCCGAGGCGATGGAACTCAAGGGCGACTTCGCGAAGGTGCGCACGACGTTCGAAACGTTCCTCAACGTCCTGCGCGCCGACCTGGACAGCCTTAAAGCCCGGATCGATGCCGTTTACCCACCGGCCGCGAACGGGGCCGCCGCCGGCGCGGACACGACGCTCGCCACGGATCCGAATACGAGCGTGGGCGCGAACACGACGATGAACTCCCAGAACACCCAGAGCTCGCAGGGGTCCACGACGAGCACGCCGGATGAGGAGTCGAAGCGGAAGGAGCTCGCGGAGAAGCGGACGGAGTACGGGCTGGTGTACATCATGTACATGCGCTTCTCGCGCCGGGCGGAGGGACAGATGCCGTGGCGGTTGATCTTCAAGAAGGCCCGCCAGGACTCGTGGACGCCTTGGGAGGTGTACGAGGCCGCTGCTCTCATGGAGTACCATTGCAGCAAAGACGTCGCCGTCGCCGGAAGAATCTTCGAAAAGGGAGAGGAGCTCTTCGGGGACGAGATCGAGTTTGTGACGAGGCATTTGGGCTTCCTCATCTCGATCAATGATCAGAACAGTGAGTTTCATTCCCAAGTATGCCTTTTTCGGTTTTTCAATATATTGATCACGACGTTCGTACAGATGCCGACGCGCTGTTCAAGAAGGCGGTCACCAAGTTTCCCGCGGATCGCGCCCGCCCGCTATGGGAGCGCTGGGCGCGATATGTATACCAGTTCGGTGACCTCCCCAGCTCCCAAGAGCTCGAGAGAAGGTTCGCGGAAGTCTATCCGAACGGTAAGTGACGTTGTTGGCACCTGGTGATATCACTCTGACTCTCCGTTTACAGACCCTCCGATTAAGCGATTTGCCCAACGCCATATCTACCTTGGCACTGACGCCATCGCCGCGCGCGACCTCGGCTTCGCCATCGCACGCCAAAACAACCTGTCCTCGAACTCGAGCGGCAGCTCGGTTGGCAAGGCCAACCCGGACGCGTCGTCTGCGTCGATGGCGCCCCCGCCGGCCAAGAGGGGGGCGTCGCCGGATGGAAGGAGGCGGGACGAGCCGCCACCGGCCAAACGCCAGCGTGGGAGCCCGCCGCCGAGGGACAGGGAGAGAGAGCGCGAGCGCGAGAGGGAGCGCGAGAGGATGGAGAGGGAGCGGGATAGGGAGAGGCTGGAACGCGATCGCGAGAGGGAAAGAGAGCGCAGGGCGGCGCTGGCGCAGATGCCGCCGCCCCCGGCGAGGAGGTACGCCAGCCCGGCGGGGAGGGAGCGCGACCATGGCAAGCCGCACAGGGAGGTGCATGTGCCGCCGGTCATCTCGTGGTTCGTCGGAACTTTGCCCCCACCGGCGGCGTTCGACGGTAAGCGTTTCTGCTCCTTGCGTCTCGTGATGCTTGTGCTGACGACATATGTGTGTATAGGTCCTGTCTTCAAGACGGACGACTTGATGAGCTTGTTCAGGAACGCGATCATACCCAGTTCGAACTCTTCTTCCGCTGGGCCGCCGCCGCCTCCACTACGCGACGCAAGCCCACATGGAATGCCTCCACGCCGAGGTGAGTCATTGGTGTTCAACTATGCCGCCGACCCTAACCGTCACTCTGTTGCACATTCAGCACGACCACCACCGGATTATACATTGGGCGGGCGACGGTGGTGATACCACACAAAATTATGGACAACCCAGAGCATGCATTCTCCTGCATATACCTACGTTCCTTCTCTGCTCTTGATGCTACTTTCCATTAGGCGTAAGACGTTGCACCCATGCTTCCTCCGCAATACATACTGTTTTTCCGCGATGGTGGCGTGTGACCCTACCCGTTGATCCATTCTACTGCGCGCCTCTCATGTCATGTCCGCGTCGTATGCTGTGACAAGAATCGCTTATACCTGAGTCTACGTACTGGCCAGAGAGCAACGCCCATTAGAGTGTCTCTGCTTGGCTTTGCAGCAGACAACAGGCACCTATTAATCTGCGTTGTACAATACTGGATCGTCATCGTTCGCTATGTCGGCAGTAGAGTCGCATGCGACTTCAAGCAGCTCGGACTCCGTTGTACCCCGTGGTCGCGGTCGTCCCAAGGGGAGCAAGAACAAGAAGACACTCCTGGCGTTGCAACTCCAGGCCGCTTCGCAACACCCGAGTGGTCATAATGAGGTGGTGAAGAGGCCTCGAGGTCGTCCACGGAAACATGTATGTTCTGCTGCGTTCGCGAGCGCTTCTGTATCCGACATGTCTGGTTTCCTATGGCCAGCCAATTCCGGACGCTTCGCTCGTCAAGAGACCTCGCGGGCGTCCGCGTAAACATGTGAGTCACTTTGCTATTTATCGCTGCGGCTTGCTATCTTCTCCTGACTTCTTACCTACTACCACCGCGTATAGCCTCTCCCTTTAACACAGGCGACGTCTGCTGATGAGCCGAGGAGCAGGAGAAGCTTTTCCGCCAGTTCGTTCTCAGTGCCTGACTCGGGGACGCCCTCGTCTTCAGGCGGGGTCGCGGACTGGGAGAGCTCGAGCTCCTCTGGTGGTTCCGCGTACTCTCGCTGGGAGACCTCCCGCAGGACTCCCTTTGACGTCTCGTCCATGAGCAACCAGCAGGCTCGGGCAGCATCCTCCATCGCACCGAACGAGGAGCGCTCGCGTCCTCGACAGGAGGAGAAGACGAGTATGGAGTTCCACCTCAAGATCGTGTACCATGACGAGGATAATGCTCGAAAGTGGTGCCGGCTATGCATGTATGCACTCCTTCTCTTCCCTCACTTCTCTCACTCCGCAGTCAATGCTGAGATATGGTCAATCTACTCCAGGATTCAGACGCGGGAACAGGAAAATGCGGCACATGTGAAGCTGCTGCCGTTCCCCATCGATGCGACGCCGTCCTCGCTGATCCAACATTGCGAGAACATGCATACTTCGACGTGGAGACGGATCGCTGGTCTTCCTGCAGAGCAGGCGGAAGAGATGGCCGCGGCTTTGGTGGTGAAAAGGTAGTGCGGCGGTCGCTCGACAGGAACACAGCCTTGAATCTTGCGGCACCTGTATGTTTTAGCTAACCGGTCTACTCTTTGATTAGCCTCTTCGTTTACACCGTGTGTGTCGCATAGTGTAGTTGCACTGTAATAACATCTTATGTCTGTGCTGCACTGCAAGCGCTATCACAATTCTATACTCAGTTTCATGCCCCGTATCTCCGCACGCGCGATACCACGATGAGCGCTTACCACCATGTTCGGCTCGGAATCCGCTCTTCGCCATGCCCCTCCTCGGCACCGACCATTCAATACTCGTCAAGGATGAGGCCCCCTTCTTCAGATCGTTAGCAGAACTAGACGACTGGGCGTCGAAACCGTCGCCCAAGCTCGGCGCGGTACTCCCGTACACGCCACGCAGGCCGGTCCCTGGCCCGCAAGCGCACCAGGGGAAGCTACTGGTGAACCACGGCCGATTGCTCGCGATTATAGCCATTGCTGACTGCGGCTGAAGGTCTGTCACGACTACAAGGTGAAGATGGTTTTCCAACTTGCTACACCTCGTGTGCTCACCACCCGGTGATCATAGGGCGGTTACACCGAATCGACGTCGGCGCATGGTTACACCTTCAATTTCTGGCCTTTATGCGACTCTTTCATATAGTACGTCGTCATTTGTTGATTCTTGTCAAGGATCTCCCTCATATCGTTCCAGTTTCTCGCACCACCGAGTGACTATTCCTCCGCCGGGATGGAGCACGGCTGCGCATCGCCAAGGCGTCAAAATGCTAGGCACCTTGTGAGTCAGGGTTTTTCTTCTCCCTTGCGTACGCATGCCTATATCTCTTCTGGCTCGCAGGATATTCGAAGGCGACGGCGAAGCGGATTGTCTGCGCCTCCTCGTCGGACGCTTGCCCTCGAACGTTACGGGCTCTTCTGCAGGAGACACGCTTCCCTTCTCGCCGTATTACGCCCGGGTACTTGCGGATCTAGCGTACCAGCGCGGTTTCGACGGTTACTTGCTCAACTTTGAATGCCCGTTGCGAGGTGGACTGGAGCAGACTCGCGCCCTGACTGCGTGGATCGCGCTCCTTGACGCGGAACTCAAGTCGAAAGTCGGACCTCATGCAGAAACTATATGGTACGTCCAACGCATGGACGATCGCAAGACTTGAACGCTGATCGTATGTATTCGTCCTATCAGGTACGATAGCGTGGTCGTTACTGGTCAGCTCCGATGGCAAGATCGGTTGAACAGCCTCAACCTGCCCTTCTTCCTTCCGTCTACAGCCTTCTTCACGAACTACACAGTGAGCATCTTTCGTCGCCTTCAACGGGTATATATGCTCACAATGCGAGTGTAGTGGCCCGCACACTACCCAAACCTCACCGCCTCGTACTTCCTGTCCCTCGCCCAGGCCTCGCTCGCCCAACTCCGAACACAGCCGAAGACGCTCAACTCTGTGTACGTCGGAGTCGATGTATGGGGCCGCGGGCAACACGGCGGCGGTGGCCTCGGCTCTTATCGCGCGCTCGCCCACATCGATCCGCTCGGACTTGGCCTTAGCGCCGCGCTCTTCGGGCCCGCATGGACATGGGAGTCGGAGCAGGACAAGCCTGGGTTCGATTGGCAGACGTGGTGGAAGTACGAGCGGCTGCTGTGGGTTGGCCCGGAGGACGAACAGGGCCGGCCGGACGTGCCGGAGGCGCCCCGAAGGGAGGGAGAGCCGGTGCACGACCACGGGCCCTTCGAACCCATCGCGAACTATTTCGGGAGGCGCGCTCCTCCAGATCCTCTGGACGTGGCGTTCTGCACGACGTTCTGCCCTGGCGTGGGGAACGCGTGGTGGGTGGAGGGCGTGAAGGTGATGGACAAGGCGGCAACAGGAGGGTGGACGGACGTGGATAAGCAGACTTCGCTCGGGGACTTGGTGTGGCCCAGGGCTGCTGTCACCTGGGAGGCGGAGAACGATCAGCCCCCGCGGACGGACGTGTTGCCCACCGCGACCTCGTCTATCTTCTTCGAAGATGCATGGACTGGAGGCAGCAGCTTACGGCTGTCATTCTCCTGTCCTGGCTCAGACGCAGAGGATGCCTTTTTCCGTTGTCTCTGGGTCCCAGTGCAATCTGCAGCACTGAGCTCCCAAATGCCCTACCATGTGACGTTGGTGTACAAGGTCGACGCGCAGGAGGACGATGCCCAAGTGGAAGTGGACCTAGGTTTATCGATCAAGATTCTGGCACCGGACGGCAAGGCACATCACAACCTCAACGTATCCCCGGTGTCCACAGATCAAGCGATCGACCTTCCCGGAGGATGGAGCCGCACGACAGTCCAGCTCACGCTCAGTGCCGACCAATGCGAGCTTGCGAGGGATGGCGTCGCCATTGGACTCGCCCTTGGCTTCGCTGTGGAGGACCCTACGCAGTCCTACAAGTTTTCTGTTGTTCTCGGACAGCTGGCCGTTTACCCAGCGCCGTTAACTGCACCCCTGTCACAGACAAACCCGAAGGTCCTATGGGCCTCGTACACTCCCGGTACAGCACCGGCATCCGCCGGCGTGCTCGAATGGGAGACTGCCGCGTCCTTGCCGACGCTACCCAGCCTGTCCATCACATCTCCCGACGACCCCATCCCTGCGTGGATCCTGGATTACAGCCAGCGACAGACACCCGCGTTTTCATACTTCAACATCTACGTGCAGGCGCGAACGCCGCTGGCGCCGAGCGTGCCATTGCCGGGGCAGGCGACGTTCATCGGTACAACAGGTCTGGACGGCCGCTTGCACCGTTTCTTCGTGGACGATGCTTGCCTTCCAGAGGCTCTGCAAGGTATCGGCGTGCGGTTTTACGTGCAAGGCGTTACCGACCGAGGGAGGGCGTTGAAGTGGGACCGATGCGCGTTCGTGGATGTGCAGCTTCCGAAGTAGCGTTGTCGTTGGGCAATGTCAACACTCGAATCTCATATAGAAGGAGCTGCTTGGCGTATATGAGTTCATCTCATGCACTGTATGTGCTGGGGGGGCTTCGTAGTTCAACCGCAAACATGAAGACCATCGGTATGTGCCATGGATTAGGGGAGTGGTGTGCTCGCAACGAGCTCGTCGCCTCATGTCAGCCCGACGAAGACCGTCGAGAAACGCGCCGCAGAGGCAATCCCCACCGGCGCTGTGCAGAAGCACCGAAGGCACGCCGAGCACTTGTCGCGCTTGGGCTTGGATTGAAGCCCGAACTTACGGTGGTCTCCATCCGATATCGGTCGAAGGAAGGACCCGCACCTTCTTGGACTCCGTACATTCATGCTCTTATACCAGCCATGATTGTGTCCCCTTCCCTTGCTACACTGCACCCTGGGCTGCTAGCGTC
Source organism: Punctularia strigosozonata HHB-11173 SS5 (assembly GCF_000264995.1). Taxonomy (NCBI): domain Eukaryota; kingdom Fungi; phylum Basidiomycota; class Agaricomycetes; order Corticiales; family Punctulariaceae; genus Punctularia; species Punctularia strigosozonata. The sequence goes on from NW_006767450.1 coordinate 492,988, forward strand.
CTCGCACTCATCTTCAGTAGAAGATAAGCATGCGTGGGCGCGACCACCCGTCCACTCGTTTAGACACCACGCCTGATACTCTCACATTTTGTATCTCATACCTCATCGTACTCCTCGTCATAGTGCTCCGCGGATTCTCTGTCTCTTATCCTTATCATTTCTCTCTGCACATATACCGTTTCGGTCTTCTTGGTGACATCAATGGTTCCATTGCTCGCTGCCGCTGTTCGATGTACCCTTCGACATGATCATCTCCCTTTGTGGATGCATGACAATACACTCGTGGCCGTTCATACCAACGATCCATGGACATGGTCCTCGCGATGTGCCCCGCGCAAGAAGACACGGGCAGTCGCACAAAATTAGCCCAAGGTATGTCATCGAATTCGCGAATACATTGCACAATGATGCGGGAGACACTGAGCGCAGAGAGATACATGACGCTGTTATAACATTCCATTCCATTGCCCGACCCAGACCCATCCCGGAGCGTCGACAACAAACTTGAAATTCCTAAGAAAAACTCAACATTCAGTAAAGCGCGTTCGTCACCTAGAGAGATGTGTGTCAGTGAGGGAGTTGGGGTGAGATGCACGCGCCCGACTGTGTTCGCAATTCGGGCGCGCGCTCTCCGGGGGCACGAGGGCCGAGAGTCAAAGATACCGCGAACATCA
>NW_006767450.1:493983-516680 GCF_000264995.1 Punctularia strigosozonata HHB-11173 SS5
TACCTCATCGTACTCCTCGTCATAGTGCTCCGCGGATTCTCTGTCTCTTATCCTTATCATTTCTCTCTGCACATATACCGTTTCGGTCTTCTTGGTGACATCAATGGTTCCATTGCTCGCTGCCGCTGTTCGATGTACCCTTCGACATGATCATCTCCCTTTGTGGATGCATGACAATACACTCGTGGCCGTTCATACCAACGATCCATGGACATGGTCCTCGCGATGTGCCCCGCGCAAGAAGACACGGGCAGTCGCACAAAATTAGCCCAAGGTATGTCATCGAATTCGCGAATACATTGCACAATGATGCGGGAGACACTGAGCGCAGAGAGATACATGACGCTGTTATAACATTCCATTCCATTGCCCGACCCAGACCCATCCCGGAGCGTCGACAACAAACTTGAAATTCCTAAGAAAAACTCAACATTCAGTAAAGCGCGTTCGTCACCTAGAGAGATGTGTGTCAGTGAGGGAGTTGGGGTGAGATGCACGCGCCCGACTGTGTTCGCAATCGGGCGCGCGCTCTCCGGGGGCACGAGGGCCGAGAGTCAAAGATACCGCGAACATCATCCGTGCACAACGATATCCGCGCACCTCCAACCCCTCGAACCTCGCGCCCCCTTGCGACCAGCGCAAGAGACCGAAGCTAGAAACCGGAGCCGAAACCGAGCCAAGCCAAGACCTGAAAAGCAGAGCAAAGCGATTAGTAGAGCCTGTGGAAATGGTTAGCCTATGATCATATGTATGGAGATGAAGGGAGGCTTACCGAAAACAAATATCAGCGCATCGGAGTCTCTTGAAGCCTGGTCGCCGGTCCCTGGAATCTGTAAAATCTGCGAACGAAATTCAGACAAGGAATCATAACGAAAAACAGGAAGACTCACCTAAAGAAGTGCAGTGCGAAGTTCCACCTGCGCCCCCACTCCGACGCCCTTAGACATCAACCTGACCTGCCCGCCGAATTGCTCCCTTCCTCTCCACCATAGCCTTCCTCGCCCCCATCAAGCCCTTCTTCATCGCCTTCCTCCTCTCCACCGTCGCTTGACCCTCACCGAGCACCATATCCCAGTCCATCTCCTGCACCTCCTCCACGACCTTGACATCGACCTCGACCTTGATCTCGACGACCGCCGGCATCTTGCGCCTTCCAGTGACGATGGAACCGAGCCTCTTCAAGCCCCTCTCGACCGACCTCAGACCGGTGACCGCCGCCTGCAGAACGACGGGCCGGGCCGAGGCCACGGGCAGCTCCTTTCTAACTTCCAACGACGACGAAGGGCTCGTGGGCACCTGCGTGATCGATATATCGTTCATGAGGCTCGTCGTTGATAAAATAAGGGGCAAGGCCACATACCTGGACACCTCCGCGAACGATTTCATAAAAGACCAGCGTACCGTCCGACTTCTCGTAGATGAAGACAGAGGCACCGGCGTAATGGACAGCGACGATGAGAGTGGAGCGCATGATATTATGAGGGGATGATTGAGATGTGGAAGTTTGTGGTTGCTTTGCAGTAATGAGGTGATGGATGTATCAGGAGAAGATGTAGTTGGCCATATAACGAGCATCCAGCGAGCTCTTATACCAGGAGAGAGCGGATGCGGAATAACCGTGCGGCTCGACTTCACGGAAGGTGGATTGGCTCCTTTGGTCAATTCCCGGTGCACAGACCTCCCAGAAATCTCGTGGAACGACTTGCTCTTTGGATCATAGAGCCGATGAGATACCACGTAGCATAGATCCCGGCCAGTTGAGCCTCGCATGGAGTAGTGCAATGTTCGGAAGGAGGACATGAAGTCGTAAATTACGACTTTATGTCCTCCTTCCGACTCGTAATTCGCTGGCGGTCCAGCTCCAGTGAATATTTTAATAAGCGCTGCAAGTACCTGGTGCGTGACCAGTTTTTATCGGGAATCCAGAGCCTCGGTGTACATGTTGAGTAGAGATGACCGACAATGTACTACGAGTCCGAGTCGGAGCTCCGCACGCGCCACCGATGACCATACATAACGCAGCGGGAAATCCCTTGTTGTATAATAACTATGGTTGTTACTGACATATTTGCAGCTAAGCTAGTCTGAGGTTATGACAGATTTATCTCAAGGATGCAGATATATGTCAAGAATATGACTACTTCCCCGGTCTCTTTGCAGTAAGTTTGACATCATTTGGGTCAACTTAGCTCATAGCTTTTCTGAATTATTTTGCAAATTATCTCTGATATATTTTGCCCAGTTTCCCGCAGTGTAACGGCGTCGACGTTGCGCTCATGCGTGTGAACGACTGTCTTCATTGTTCATCGAGAGTCTGACTGGGGAGACCAGACGTTACGTATTTTCCGTCGGACTCCAACGGGAATCATAGCTGAGAGTCGGGCACACTGCGACTCACGACTGCAACGCCTCGTACGGTATGTAGCCCTGCCTCTTCGCAAAGAAGGCGCTCGATTCTTATGATGATAGGCCTAGAGCTGACGATTCGTTTCTCGGACACGAACACGCACAAAGGATGTCATACGCCCTTGGGGCCGTGATGTCCGTATTTGCTGCGCAAAAAAGCCATCCTCGGCCACTAGTACGGACTCCGAAGCTGTTCCGATCTGTCCTCACGCTGCACGCACTGCCCCGAGCTGCGTTCGAATTTGGCCGTTGGCGTTAAGATCGCAAAGACAGGAAAACTCTGAGTGTCTCTTGACGCTCGGCACTAGCGCTGGGTACATTTGAGCAGGGATGTGGCGGAGAGGTTGTCAGCTGCTTGTCTAATTAGCGTGCGCCGTTGTATTGTTGAGGACCGCCGCGGTGCGGGGTCGCATGTGGTTGTGTTGACTTGTCGATCGGACAGCACGATGGTATGTCTACAATGCCACAGTATTCTCGATATGGAGTCACTGGATATCGTACTTATGAGCATGGCTGTACAGCTCATTGCGGCCAGCACTGTCGTGGCTTTGATGAAGCACGCTGCCCGCACTATGCCCGGTGACACCGATAACGGAGTCCCTCGTCCATTGGATGTCCTGAAGCTGGCGCCTACTTTGCGTTCTGATTGAGCACACGACCCCGAGGCTTGTTCGGACTGCGGCATTCGGGCAAGTCCAGATTTGGAAGGCTATGTTCAACGTCCAACTCTATATATACCTCGAAGTGGCTTCTGCTGGCAGACAGTCAACTATCCCGCCAACGAACGCAATGGGCATCCGGACTCTTTCCCAACCACACCCGCGCGATCCAGGACATAGAACGCCGACCACCTTGCGCTATGAATTCGTCCAGCGAAAGCTCGTCGTTCGCTTCCGAACATGAAGCTCGTGCTACGGTCAGATCGTCTGGCTATCGAGGACGAATGGCTGTGCCGTTTCCTTCTTCGAGCAGCCCCGTTGAAATGCTACTGCCCGAACTCCCGAGTGAGTTGGTGTTGATCCCTGCGTTGGAGCGTCCGGCCTAACGCGTCAGCAGGCGCTCCGAGGTTGGAAGCATCAAAGACATCATCGTCGCAGCAGACAAGCTCGGACAAACTCACGGCCCTCCCCGTCTCGCCGCCAGGATCACCTGGTATCGGTCGCGGTCGGGGTAACGCTCGAGCATCCCGCCGAATCGAAAACTCGAGCTCCACACAGTCTTCCTTGCACGAATACCTACACGGAGGCGTGACTCATGGCCTAGGTTTTCTATCAGCAATGTCCAACAATGAAAATCAGAGATATGCAAACACGGCGGAGAGTGACGATGAGCTTGCGTCACATCATCGGCGAGTGTCATTCGACAGCGACCATGGCTCCTTCTCGGCAACGCCACGGACTATCAAGCAATGTAAGTAACTCACGGCACAACATTTGTGACCCCGTGCTGACCTCTATGAAGCGGTTATTGCTCGACTTGCACAGGCAAGCGACTCGACGATTCGAGCGAGCACCTCTACACCACAGCATCCCGTCAGACAATCGTCTGTTCGTGCCAGCACTTCCACTCCACTGCAGCACCACCTCAGAGATAATTCCGTCCGAGGAAGCACCTTCACTTCGCAACAGTTCCCGACCCGTGACTCCACCGCTAGACTGTCGCGGTCGACACTGCGAGTGGGCCCTCGTCTCCGAGGACAGAGCGTCGACGAGGGTACGCCGGCCACGTCCCGCGCGGCATCCCCTCTGCGTTTCTTCCAGTCTCTCACAGGTTTGCACCGCGCTCAGTCGCGAAGTGACGAGCCCTTTGTGCCGGTGGACCCCTTCCAGCTTCGCCTCAGTCTGCGCATCCGACCCTTGCGCAACCCAAGCTCTGTTATCGACGTCCAGCATCCTCCTGTCGCAGATGAAGAGGGTTACAACTTCGAGTGCAATGACACCATCGTGTGCTGTCTACCCATTCCTTGCACCAGCCGGAGAGCCTCTGTGGACGTGCCGAAATCGACCCGCACTGCACCGCTAGGCCAGGTCGCGGAGACGATCCTCCGAATCGTCTACCTCCACGTCCTGCTTCGTCTCCCAGCGCTCTACTTCACTCGCGTCGCGCGCATCTTCGAGGACGCCGAAGTGAGCAAAAAGGAGGTGCAAGGGATGATCGACGTCGCCGGGACGTCGCGGTTCGGCACCTGGGATAGGCGCGACGCTGCGGTGGTCCAGGGGGCCCTGCGCACAAACGCAGAACGGGAGGAGCGGGAGAGGCTGGATGTAGAGCGTCAACGGGAGGGCCATGGCCCACAGCCCCCGTCTAAAGGAAGACATGGTCGTCACGCGCGGGTGGAAAGCGTGCCGATTGCAACTGAGGGATCGCAGGAGAACACGATGCCGGTTTCCCCGACGTTGGCGAAGTTCAAGCACTCCTGGGAGACGTTTGTTGACTCGCTCCAGAAAGAGTGGAAGACGCTCAACGTTGTTTCCGCATTGTTGTTGTCGTACGTGACCGCAAATCCTGTCCTGATCGTCTGATGCTGACGAGTGCATGGGCATGTAGAGCGATCTTGACGATGTTTCAGATTGAAGATGCGGCTGAGGATCCTGTGACACGGACGGCAGCCCTCTTTTCCCTCATTTGCGCGATTATGAGCCTATCTTTTGGGTGTATCTTTACGCTCAGGTTCGGAACCATGAGGTCGATGTACAAGGCATCTCGGTGGGCTGAGGTAAGGCTTCAGCTATAAATCGATAGAATAGTATTGATAAAACCGCCGACGCAGGAGGCCCAGAAGACGAAGACTGCGATCTTTTGGAACGTGTGGGTGTTGCTGGGCATGCCTGCGATATGGCTGGCATGGTGAGTCAGCACGCCTCCAGCTCTCGTCCGTCGTTGATGCCCATCCAGGTCGGTCATCGCGTTTGTGACCTCGATTATGGCGTTCCTGTGGAGGACGGGGTCGACAAGGGACCCAGATGACCGCCCCAAGCTGTCGCCACAGCAGGTACTCGGTCCCCGGATCGCGCTTACAGTCCTTTTCGGGATAGGGATGCTGTATTTCTCGCTGTGCATCATCACCTTCCGCAGCTACGGCAGTATGGACGACATCAGGACGGCTGCGGCGAACGCCAGGAGGGACGGTGATGATATACGACGAAGGACTGAGGACCGCCGGCAGCGCCAAGCCGGACAGGACGGACGCCCGAACGCTGGTTCACGTCCAGACGCCCAAGAGCGCCTGGCCGACCCAGAGAAGAACAGAGACAGTCGCGCTGCGATGCATGGGAGTCGCGAGGCGGATGAGCTGGGTTTAGCGTCGATGGGAGCGCCATCGCCAGCTATCCCTGGTCGTGTGCGCGATGAGGTGGATTTGGAGAAAGGCGCTGGGCGTGCGCCACTTGTTCAGACATATGACATGGGAGCATGAAGAGCTGCGTTAGAGAATGAGGTGATACATTACCCCCGGTCGTGATGGGGCCATTTATGGCTAATATTGAGGATGAATTGCAGTTCTCCGTGCGCTGCGGTGAGAGCTTGACTCGAATTCGGGATCAACATGACAAGTCCAAGCCATATCGTCATGCGTATACCTGAAGGTGCCATTGAGCAGGGTGCTAGTGCGCAGCATCAAGGCGTCATAGGTTGCGTGAGCACCACCTGGGAGGTCCGAGGCGCAAGACCTCTACGTCCGCAGGGTGGATACGACAGACTGGTAATCCAAACGTATCGCGAATCCCGTTGTCTGGATTCGATTCGCCAGCTCCATGGCGGGCCTGATAAGATCGTTGTGTCCGCTGTGATGATCTTGTCGATAGTAAACAAGTAGCAGACCGATCCAGGCCGTACGACGACCACGAGGAGAACAGCATGCTGCGCTGTTATTGCGTTTCCAATCCTCTTTGCAGCCAAGGATGAGCAGTGTGAGGATGATGTTCGTCAAGGATACGTGTGTAAGCCGACTCTTAGGTCCTTCAGACCCGATTTCCCCATGGGACGTAGGCGAGGGAACAAACCTCCGATTGCAAATGCCGCGACGCTTGGTCCTCGAAGAAGTCTATGTGATCGGGACTCTTAGGCACCTATCTTCCCATCCACCGGGAGACGTGTTAGACCGGTACGGAAAGTCGGACGCGAGCGGCGTGTAGGAGAGGCTTGATCGTGTGAGCTCCTCCCGGTGCTGCGCTTCTCACGTTGCGAGGAACTACGGGAAAGCCATCGGACTCGACAGGTGAGTAGAACTGCTCGACAAGACTTTCGCTCAGCTGTTCGTGCATCCGGCCAGCAACGACAAGCAAGGTCCTGCGATACCCGTCGTATCCGCGCTCAGCTTCCAAGTAGTAATGTTTCTTCTGTCCGCTTGCGAGATGGCCTACATGGAGGAGTATCTCGATTGTGAAACGTGGCTTGCTATGTACGAGGCACCGTCCTCATCGCAGGCTGCGCCAAGCCGATGCATAAATATCCTCGATATAAAAATAAACCATCGAGAGACTATTCCGGTATATGCACACAGCGCCATCTCCCGCAGCAGTGAGCAGAGTACGAAGCTCGGCGCCGAGTACTGCTGACGGGAAAAGCTGAGCTTGATCGGAGGGCGAATGCTAGAACGAATGCAAGATCCTACGCCAAGCCAGACGGCGTGCTCGTGAGGCCGGTTTATTTGCGTTGAGCGCAGTCCCGATTTGCATGAATGCGCATCGACAGCACCAAGTCGCAGGTATAAGAAGGTCGGGGAGACGTTGCGAAATGGCCAGCCTGCAATCCAAGCAAGCCTCGAGAGCCAATCTCCCCACCACCTGATATCGACCACTTTACCGCAACCTTCCGCTTGCAAGCATGCAGTTCAAGAAGAGCTTTGTTTGCTTCATCCTGGCCGCCGTCCTGGCCGCAACCGAGGCTCGTCCTGTGAGTATCGCTCGAAACCCAAATGTTGCAGACCAACTGACGTGCTGCGTGAAGATCATCCCGGGTGGTGATATCTCAGTTGCCGAACCTCTCCGTGGCAGGAACCTTTTGGCGTTCGACGCCGTCAAGGCATGTTTCCTTCTCGCCTTGAGTGCGTCCAGAGTGATAACAGAGTTCTGTTACAGCGCAAGCACGGCGATTCCGGTCGTTCTCGTTCCACTAGAGCGTTCGAGGCGCGTCGCCATGGCGATTCTGGCAATTCCCGCTCTCGAGGCCGGCGCGATGTCGAGTTTGAGGCGCGCCGCCACGGCGATTCTGGCAACTCCCGCTCCAGGGGCCGCCGCGACCTCCAGTTCGAGGCGCGTCGTCACGGGGATTCCGGTCGCTCCAGCTCCCGCGACCGGCGTGACGAGCTCGCCGCCCGCCGCCACGGCGACTCTGGCCGTTCCAGCTCTCGAGGACGGCGGGACTTGGCTGCCCGCCGCCACGGCGATTCTGGCACTTCCCGATCAAGGGGCCGCCGGGACGTCGAGTTCGAGGCGCGCAGCCACGGCGATTCCGGTCGCTCCAGCTCTCGTGGACGGCGTGAGCTCGCCGCCCGCCGCCACGGCGACTCCGGCCGCTCCAGCTCTCGAGGCCGCCGCGATTTGACAGCTCGCCGCCACGGCGATTCAGGACGTTCCAGCTCTCGTGGTCGCCGGGACGAGTTGACTGCCCGCCGCCACAGCGACTCTGGCCGTTCCAGCGCTAGGGGCCGTCGCGAGCTGGCAGCTCGCCGCCACGGCGACTCCGGCCGCTCCGGATCCCGCTCCAGTGGCCGCCGTGCTCTTGAGGCCCGCCGCCACGGCGATTCTGGTCGCTCCAGCTCTCGCGGTCGCCGGGACGAGTTGACCGCTCGCCGCCACGGCGACTCTGGTCGTTCCAGCTCTCGAGGCCGTCGCGAGTTGACCGCTCGTCGCCACGGCGATTCCGGTCGCTCCCGCTCCAACGCTCGTCGCAATCTCGAGGCCCGCCGTCACGGCGATTCTGGTCGCTCCAGCTCTCGAGGCCGCCGTGACCTCACCACCCGCCGCCACGGAGATTCTGGCCGTTCCAGTTCTCGAGGCCGCCGCGACCTTACCGCCCGCCGCCACGGCGATTCCGGCCGCTCGCAGTCCAGAGGCCGTCGTGACCTCGCGGCCCGCCGTCATGGCGATTCCGGTCGCTCCCAATCCCGCGGCCGGCGCGAGCTCGCTGCTCGCCGCCACGGAGACTCCGGACGTTCCCAATCCCGAGGGCGTCGCGACCTCGCGGCCCGCCGCCACGGGGACTCTGGCCGTTCCAGCTCTCGAGGCCGCCGCGACCTCGCCGCCCGCCGCCACGGCGATTCCGGCCGCTCCCGCTCCCGCAGCAGCCGTACGCTGACCGCTCGCCGCCACGGCGACTCTGGTCGCTCGCAGTCCCGCGGCCGTCGTTCGGAGAAGGAGATCGAGGCTCGCCGCCACGGTGATTCTGGCAACTCTCGCTCGCGCGGTCGCCGCGCCGAGAAGGAGCTCGTCTCGAGGAAGCATGGGGACTCCGGTCGCTCTAGCTCTCGTGGCAGGGTGTAAAGGGGATCCTTCTTCAAGGAGTAGGGACGTGGGTCGCGAAGCGATCGACGCAGTGCTCAGGCCATCGTCTTCGGTGAAGTAGTTGTATATTTCAGAGCCCCGTATGCACCATCTCCCGGGTAAGCGCTATCTGTACCGTTGAGTAAAAACCAGTGTCTTCAGTACGTTGTACAAATATGAAATTGAGTCAGTATACCTCAGACTGTGAATCCATGGGCCATCTGACTTGCATATTGTTGATATTCCATTGGTCTTAGAGTTCAATGAACGGTCTATCCTCTGAACTTGCAGTCTGATGAAAGTTGCCGTCGCGGTCCAGTGAGCGTGGTCGGTGACGGGGAGGTCCCAGAAGCAAACGTGACTGGAGATGTGACGATGTGACTCTACATAAGCTGCGACCGCTGCGAGTCAGGCTGCCTTTGCACTAGGCCAAGTAATTACTCTCGAATCTCCAACGATACCATGAACACTTCTCCTATAGAAGTTTTGGACGTCATATTTGCCTATGCCTGCTTGAACGATGTCACGACAGGCGCGGCGCTATCCCGCGTTTCCAAAGTCGTGCGCGCAGTGTCGGCGCGCAGCCGATTTCGATCTTTAGCGCTCAGGTTAGGCGAGAAGCAGCTCAACTTATTCTCTGAACGGGTATCGCAGCTCTCGGTGGACGACCATATCGATATCCGACACCTGCTCATCTCCATTGACGAAGTCGCGGGCAGGAGCCCTTGGGCCGACGATGGAGAGGTGGCTAGGGCTCGTGCCAACCTGTATAGGCACTCCTGGTCTCGTGCCTTGACAGGGTTTCGACCTCGCCCGGAGGAAGTGCGCCAGAATACAAGGGATAAGGAGACCGACGCGCGTTACAAACAACGGCAGCTCGTCGTTGAACAGTCCATCGCCAATATCCTCCGTGCCGCGAGCGCAACACTACTCAGCCTTACGGTCATCGCCCACCACGTTGACCTATCCAGACTTCAGCAACCTTCTTCCCCGTTCGAACGTCTAGTCGATCTCACGTTAGACCTGGGCGCCCTGGGCGCCTTTTCAGTCCGCCACGCGCCCGCGTTCGCGACCGTGAGACGCTTGCATGTTATACGGCGCATGCGAGGACTTCTTCTCACGCGACCACCACCAGCGCAATACGCGATAACGCGGATTGCACCGTCGCTAGAGAAAAGTAGTCTACTATAACCACCTATACCGCTCCGATCTGCTCTATATCTACAATACCGCCGTAGAACTAGTACTGGTAACAATCCCGGCACATGACAAGAGGAGGCACACCCGCCAGCGGGCGGGGTCGCACCTCCGCGAACTCAAACACTGCTACCCTAACAAAGGAGGAACTAATTAAGTCAGGCAACACCTCAGTAAAGTCGCTAACGGAAGCTAGGAAATACCTAGAGCAAGGAGGAAACACGGTCGAAAACGGCAAACTAGAACCGAGCGAGATCGCCAGACTGCTGTTCAGGGCAGCCCAAGACAAGCCGGAGAGACTCATGAACAACCTAGTTGCGTTCGCGTTCATATTGGAATCACTAAAGGAATTCGCAGTTATAGAGAGAGTAACAGAGGCCGTAAAACAACGCCTCACGAAAGTCCTCGACACCATCGACGAGAACCTGACGGAACAGATAGATCGCGTCTTCGACCACTCCGAAACCCTGGACGAAATCGCCATTACACTACAAGAGAGTCACAAGCCCCCCATGGCCGAACACTCGCAGCCGAACGGAGGATACACTCAGACAACGACACGTACATTGGAACCAGACTACGTCTCGCAACACAAACCGAACTCGTATGCTAACGCGGTACGCTCACCTCAACTCACACAGTTCACACACCAAGCTGTCCTCGACCGCAACGCACAACAAATGAAGAAGATCATCATCGACGTACAAGGCGAAAATACGAAAGCGATGGACGAAGAACAGCTCGTAGCAAAAGCAAACGTGACCCTCGAATTGATGCCGAACGATCTCACTGGACGTCCAGAACACATTTCCTTCCGCTCGGTCAGGAAGCTACGAAACGGCGGCATCGAGTTCGAAGTCAACAGTGTGGCGTCGGCAATATGGCTACGAATCACAAAGGTGAAAGCTTCATTCGTCGAGAACTTCGGAGATAATGCCACAATCAAAACCAGAGGATACCCTATACTCGTGGAGAGCGCCCCAGTACGATTCTGCCCCGAAGACCCAATCGAAATCACCCGAGTGGAACGCATAAACGGAATGGACGAAGGTGACATCCTCAGAGCCCGGTGGATCAAGGCCCCCGCCCGCCGATATGAAGGACAACAGTACGCGCATCTCTCCATCGTGCTCCGAACCGAGAAAACAGCAAACTACGCAATCCGATGGGGATTCGACGTGAAAGGGAAAAAGTGCGTCGCACGCCGAATGATGAAGGAGCTGATAAGGTGCCATAAGTGCCAGCGAGTCGGGCTACACATGGGGGCGAGCTGCAGAGAGGAGAAGGAGACGTGCGGGACCTGCGGAAGCAACGAACACAAGACCACTGAATGCCCGAGCGCCGAAGATACCAACAACCATTTCTGCGCCAACTGCAAAGAGAAAGGCCACGCCGCTTGGAGTCGAGCCTGCCCCACTTTCATAAGGAAGAACCGCGAGTACCAAGAGAAGTACCCTGAGAACAACTACAAATACTTCGTTACTGACGACCCCTCCACATGGGAGACTGACAACTACAGAAACGAGGGATACCAAGGGCAGAAAACCGGCAACACGCAACACCGCTTCCAAGCACCAACCCCGGATAATGGCTGGGACCAACAATGGACGAGAAACCAGACGCAAAAACAGAACAACCCGACCGCCCAACTCACAAGGGCAGGCCGCACAATGATGGGCTCACAAGGCGCGGAACCGGGACGATCTCAACCCCCACGCATGCAATCCAGACTCGACGACTACGACTTTCGACCAACGCAACAAGGGAGCCAGAACCCAGCCGCGACCGCCACAGCAAGCCAACCACCCTGGGACGTTCAGCCGCTTACGGACGAAGAACACCGCCTATTCGAAGAGGCCGCAGCAAGGGAACCACGACCGGAAGACTGGGGAGCATCGACATCGACATGAATCAGAACGACGAACAGCACATAAGACGGGGGATTTCATTTTGGCAACAGAACCTATGTAAATCTAACGACGCTCAACAGGACTGGCTATACACCATGGGGAAGAGAAAGATCACGATCGGCCTGGCACAAGAACCCTACGTCGACTTCCTCGGAAACTCCAGGGCGAACCATATGTGGATCCCAGTATACCCGACAACGCACAAACGGAAGCCGCGAGATACCAGAGTTTATACAGTCGTGCACAGATCCCTACCTCAGGACAAATGGGAGCAGATCGACATCGAAACGCCAGACGTAACCGCAATACGACTAACAGACGAACGGGGAGATCTCATCGTGTTCAACGTCTACATTGATCAACAGCATTCTGACGCACTTCATCTAGTTGACAGGATCACAAGCGAGGAACGAACCCGACAAGAAACAACGAATCATGGACGCCCAATACACTTCCTCTGGGGAGGGGACTTCAACCGACATTCACCGCTGTGGGACGAAGAACGCAACGCTCACCTCTTCACAAACCGGAACAACCGCATGGCACAGACGCTGATAGACATGCTCGCCAAACATAACCTCAAGATGATCCTGCCAGCAGGGGAACCAACGCTATGTTCAACTGTCACAAAGAACTATACGCGCCCTGACAATGTCTTCGTCACAGATGAAATAGTGACAAGATGCACGCGATGCATAGTCGTAGCAGGAGACCGACCGCCGAAAACGGACCACCTCCCAATACTCACGGAGATCGACTACGACTTCGGAACCAGCGAGATTAGACCCCGCCGAAGATACCACGATACAATATGGGACGAGTTCCGCGAGACGCTCAAGACCGCACTGGACGACAAACCGTACCCAGAAGACGTGCGCTCCAAGGAGGAATTCGACGAAGTCCTCCAGACTATGGATAAGGCAATATCAGACGCAATCGAGAAACACGTACCGATCAGCAAGCACCACAAGGTCTACTCGAAGAGATGGTGGAGCCCAACCCTCGACCGCTTGCGGAAGAACATGCGGTGTAGTGGCCGAAAGGCGTTTCGACATCGCTCAGATACTTATCACCCTGCTCACGAGGAATACCGACTAGCGCGAAACAAGTACTCCCAGACGATCCAGAAAGCCAAACAGGAATGCTGGATGACCTTCCTTGAAGAAATCGACGAATCCAACATGTGGACAGCCGGCAATTACATCTCGACACCATCGACGGATGCCGGCAGATCAAGAGTACCAACACTACGCGACAAAGGCGAAAACGGAGACGTCATAGAGGCTAAGTCAAATAGGGATAAAACTCACATGTTTTGTAGAGAGTTCTTCCCAATACCTCCAGAGAACCTCCAAGTCGACGAGGACGACCACGAATATCCAGAACCGAAGTTCAAATTCGAGCCCATTTCGGACGAGCGGATCAAAAGCGTCATCAAACGCCTCGCGCCGTACAAAGCACCGGACTCAGACGAGTACTCCAACGCCATACTAAGACAATGCACTGACATCCTCGCCCCACGACTAGGCGTACTATACAGGGCAGTCAACGAACTGAAGTACTGGCCGGAGAAGTGGTCCTATATATCGACTATTGTGCTACGCAAACCAGGCAAAGGCGACTACACCAAACCCGGAAGTCATCGCCCCATCTCCCTCATCAAGAAGTTCGCCATGGTATACTCGAAATGCCTCTCCGAAGACCTCATCCATCAGGTCGAAGCCCACGCACTGCTAGCATCAACTCAATTCGGATTTCGACCGGGTAGATCCACGACCGATGCAATGCAATACGCCGTCACGCTCATCAAGAACGCCTGGCGCAAAGGAAGGTGTGCTTCCCTTCTCTTGCTCGACATCAAAGCTGCCTTCCCGCACATTATAGTATCGAAACTCGTCCACATCATGCGCTTGAAAGGAGTACCACCTGAATACACGGAATGGATCAAGATGAGGTTCAAGGGGCGCACGACCACGCTTCAATTCGACGACTACAGCTCAGAGAAAATCCATATCGACGACGGCCTGGATCAAGGGGACCCATTTTCAACTATAGGTATGATATTCTACATCGACGACTTATTGAGACAGGGACCAGACCGCGAGGACGACGAGGACGGCATCGGCTTCGCAGACGACCTTGGCATCATAGCAACAGGGGACACCCTAGAGGAGTCCGCGGGTAAGGCAGAATCGATTATGGTACGGATTAACGGGGCCTTAGACTGGAGCGCGGAAACAAACTGCAAGTTCGGCCTGGAGAAAACCGTATACATGGGGTTCACCAGGCGAAGAGAACCGGACCCAGAAGGTAACAAGAAGACGAGACCGATACCTAGACCCGATATCAGCATCAATGGTACAATCGTCAAGGCATGAAAGTCCGCGCGATGGCTGGGCCTCATAATCGACGACGAACTGCGCTTCCACGAGCACGCCGCCAGGGCTCTAGCAAGAGGGCAAGACTACATGCAACAATTCAACCGGATTGCACGCAATGCGAAGGGAGCGAGGTACAAATGCATGCGATGTTTCTACCTCTCTGTCGCTGTCCCCAGGATGCTATACGCAGCGGAAGTATGGCTAACACCACCAGATAGACGGCGAAAGGGCACACAGAGATTCATCAGCCGACTCGCCTCAATACAACGACAAGCAGCACTAGGAATTACAGGCGCCATGAGAACCACGCCCACTGATATAGTCAACGCCTTTGCAGATCTACTTCCCTTCGATATCCTGGTCCATCAACACCTACACAGAAGCGCCATGCGACTTGCGACACTACCAACATCTCACCCACTGGCGAAGCACGTGAAACGAGCGAAAAGATACGTGAAGCGCCACCGAACGCCCATACACGAACTACTCGAAGCCTACAACATCCACCCCCAACATTATGAGAAGATCCAGGCCGTGCGACGCGGTATACGATACACGCCCCCCTTCGAGATCAAAATCGCGAAGAACAAGGACGAAGCGAAAGCGGCGGACACGGCGGACGATGCGGACATAATCGTATACACGGACGGATCCGAAATCGACAACAAAGTAGGGGCGGCGGCAACGGTATACAGGCGAGGACGACCCGGTGAGACACTACAGTACCATTTAGGCAGATCTGAACACTACGGCATCCCAGAAGCGGAACTCGTCGGAGAGCTCCTAGCGACACACCTGCTCGCCACAAAACTTTGAAGATACGACAGAGCCACCATTGCGCCTGACAACACCGGCACAATCCAAGCAACACAGAACCAGAGGCCCAGACCTGGACACTACCTCGTAGACGCTATCCTCAAACAGATGGACCAAATCGGAGCGAGGAGAGGCGGGGATACAGGCATAACGATGAGATGGACGCCAGGACACGTCGGCGTGGAGGGAAACGAATATGTAGATGGCAAGGTGAAGGAGGCAGCTCGCGGAACGTCCAGCGCGGTGAGAGACCTTCCGATACTCCTCAGAAAGACGCTACCGTACAGCAAAACAGCAGCGACGAAGACCTTCAAGAAGACGATCGCAGAGAAACTCAACACACACTACCGCAACTCGAAACACCTCACAAGACTCAAACGCACCGACCCGAAGTTCAAAGCATCGCGCTTCTACAAGCTGGCCACCAGTCTCCCGCGTCAAAACCTCTTGCTACTCGTACAACTACGAACGGGACACGTACCCTTACACAAACACCTATACCGAATACAAGTCATCGAATCCCCGATCTGCCCAACCTGCGAACGCGAAGAGGAGTCGGTTCTACACTATCTGCTATACTGCCCAACCTACGACGAACAGCGAGGAGAACTGCAGAGAGAATTAGGGCGAAAGGCGAGAGAACCAACCTACCTCCTCACGAGCCCACACGCACTGCCGCATTTATTCAGGTACATAGCCCAGACAGGGAGATTCGCGAAATCGCATGGACAGAAGATCGAACTTGACGAAGCATGGAAGAACCCATTCGAGAAAGAGCAACACCGACAACCCTGAAACGACGCGAAGCAGGGGCATAGAGGGAAGAGACGGCAGACGCCAAACGGGTGTAGCTTTTTACCCTCCGAGATTTTGTCCCACATAGGGTTTTGCCGGAGGGGTTTTTAATGCGCACGCCGCAGGGAGACGAAGAAGACATACGACGGAGGATACGCGAACCTACACACACCACCCCCACCGCCTACCAGAGGCGTCCAGGCCTAAGGTCGCTCCGCGACCAAGGGCTAGAAGTTTACGATCGCAAGATTGAGGAGGAGGATGAATTAGCAGTAGAAGTAGTTACAGCCCGTGTACAAGTCTACCATACGGCCCGCCGCTTCGGACTATAAACACGGATTAACAACATACGGCGCATGCAGCACACACGCAGACGCCGCACGGGTTGCTTCGGCCTCGCACTGGAGTTCATCCGCCGCGCCTTTCCCTTCGTCGAGCACCTTCGCCTCTCCGGCATCGAGAGCTCAGACCGGCTTCCAGCCGTGCTTCGCACCTACCTCGCAATCCATGCCGATTCGGTGAACACGGACACTACTCTCCATCCTTTTTACAAGAAGTTCTTGATAGGGCGCCCGGATGAGACGCCGACAATGTCCGTGTTGGTGGACGCGATGAGAGGCATCGCGAGCACGCTGAGGCGGCTTTACCTGCAGCCACATTGGCATGAGCAGGGGCTTCGGACTTCCTTTCATGGATTCACGGGCCGGTTCGAGGTTGCGTTGAACTGGTTGATGAGCCACGACCAGGAGGGGATGTTGGTCGTGCTCCCCGCGCCGGATGAGGCTTCAGCCTCGGAATTGGCCGATTCGCTGTGGTTGGCGAATGCGGAGGGTTTCGAGCGATGTTGGTCGGCTGATAGGGACACTACATAAGGTGGAGAGTGTGGGTTTCAACTTCTCGCCGCTGTACGCTCGAGCAGGGATCGGTATCTGACTCAGTAGCTCGACAAGCGGTTGGTTTTCACCGACGTGGCACTTTGACTCCCCATCGTGTGCACTGGGCTACTAGCCACCCGGGATGTCTGCGCGAATACTTCTGTTGACAACTCGTCTCCGGACGAACCACGACTTTAAAGTTACAAAACAGATATATCGTAATGACCATAGGGCACAGCGGCACACACAACTAAATTCGCTCATCGAGTCCAACCTGAGGCGCCAAACTTTCCCATCCGTACGGTGGCCATGCCAGGAATGATGTTGCGCTCTTCCGTGAACAAGCTAGCACCAAGCTTCTTCCGACGACGTATCTCGTTCAAGATCCATATCCCTCGTCTTCCGAGTCCAACCAGTAAGCCTCTGGCGGTGGCAACCATCCCCGACTCTTCATCTGCTCTGTGAACACACGCGCACGCTCCCAAACGCTGTCCCCCCCGAACGCCTCCCTCTCCCAGTCGTCCTCCAACTCGTCCCACCTCGTTACCACGAAGACCAGCCCGTCGTTGCGCCCGTCCACCGGCACACCCAGTCCCACGTACTCGGCGAGCATGATCCAGTCCCGAAGCGAGATCTCCTCCGTGACCTCGAACACGACCATCTCGAGGCCCGCGAGCGCGTCGCTCGCGCTGTGCTTGACGAAGAACGAACAGTCCACGAGACGGACGAAGCCGAAGGCGAGGTGCGTGAGGTTGCGGAACTGGAGCCAGCAGCCGGTACGTGCTCGCATGCCCGGTGAAGATCGTCGCCTGCTCCGTGATGCGCAGGCGGTTGACGGCGTCGACGTGGACAACCGCGTTCCTTTCCCCCGGGCCCCCGCCTTCCTCCGCGTAGATCCGAGGGATGGCGCGCAGCGCGAGGTCGACCGGCTCCTCTCGCGTGTCGCCGCCGCCGCCGCCGCTTTTTGACGGGGGCAGGGCGCAGGCCGCGCGGCGGATGCGTTCGAGGACGCGGTCGGGGCAGCGCCGTCCGGCCCAGCCGACGGACTGGAGGTTGGGAAAGATCTGACGGAGGTTGGCGAGCAGCGTCGGGTCGAGAGGGATGCCGGCGCGGACGTCGATCTGGTGGAAGGGCGGGTCGACCTCGCCGTAGCCGTCCAGCCAGAGTCGGCGGACGTGATGGGAGCGGGGGGCGGGCGCTCGGCGCTGCGTCGTCTCCGCGAGCCACCCGTCGAACAGGGCGGCGTCGCCTTTGCGGTGGGTCGCGATGGTGGCGTATAGGTGCGGCTGGGCGAGCCGCTGCGTCCATGGCGCGACGAGGCAGAGGGTGCGGGCCGTCGTTCGGTCGGCGGCGGCGGCGGCCTCGATGATACCCTCCAGAGCGTCGATGGATAGGCAGGCAGGCATCCGGGGCGTTTTCTTTTTGCGCGAATTCGCTGGCCATGGCTCACGAACATCCCGACCTTTCATGCAAGTGGTCAGATCGATGTTTTAGGACATTGGCGTACTCGATGCATGGGGCACGAGCATATCTGGACTTTCCGTATCAGCCTCAAACCCAGCAAAGAAGATATCAGCGTTTTCCATCGTGGCGCGAGTGGGCTCTGATGGTAGTGATTTGCAATTGGCTATATATTCGCGGAAGAGAAGCGTACAGAGACCATGTTCGTTGTCGTTTCTGGTGGTTACACTCCAAACCCTATACAAGAAGATATTGACGCAGTATGAAGCCATGCGGTATGAGCCGTTCAACGGTATAATCTCTCGTCATCGTC
Source organism: Punctularia strigosozonata HHB-11173 SS5 (assembly GCF_000264995.1). NCBI lineage: Eukaryota > Fungi > Basidiomycota > Agaricomycetes > Corticiales > Punctulariaceae > Punctularia > Punctularia strigosozonata. The sequence goes on from NW_006767450.1 coordinate 512,620, forward strand.
CTACCAGTGGCTACCAGTGACGGAACTCTCGAGGCACTTTCCAGTTGTTATCTCTGAGTCGCTGGGTGAACGCCCGTGCGCGCTCCCAAATGCTCTCGCCTCCGAAAGCCTCGCTCTCCCATTGATCTTCGTCCAGGAGCGATGGGCAGGTAAACACCCTCTGTTCGCCGTTCTTGTGCTGCGCACGGTGGTATCTGACCAGCTCCAGGGCCCCGTCCCAATTCGAGCGATAGAAGATGTCCACCTCGATCACCACCATCTGCAGGTTTTTGAGAGGCGCAGAGTCCCGTTCGGCGAACCAGAGTTCGCCGTCGCCGTACTTTCTGTACCCGAAGCTGAGGTGCGTCAGGTTGTGGTACTGCGTGAGCATGTACCAAAAGTTGCTCTCCAAGACCTCGTCGCCTTCGAGTTGGGCTCCGGGTCGGAAACGCAAATGCGTGATCTCGTCGAAGGCGGCGTTATGTTCCTCGTCCGCGTGTTGAAGGTCCGGGACCTCGTTGACGGTGAGATGCACGTGCTTGCCACCGGGTGGCGGCAGCCCGTACGGTGCGTTACCCGGGTCCCTCTCAGTCAGAGTAGGCGTCGGGAGCGACGACAGCGCCCGGCGGATGCGATCGAAAGTGAGCCTGGGCTGGTCCCACCCGAAAAGGCTGTTTTCGCGCCGCCATTCGTCCCAGCCGAGGGACCGCAGACGAGGAAACGCGAGTCGGAGCTGAGCGAAGAGCACGGGCTCGAGCGGTAGGCCGTTTACGGCGGGTGCCTGATGCGCCCGCGATGGATCGGGCTTCGTGTAGCGAAATGCTATCCAGAGGTTCCGGACGTGTTCTGCGCCCGGCGGCGCCTTCCTGGTCTTCCTCATTTCGGCCAACCACCGTTCGAGAAGTTTGGCGTCGCCCTTGTACTCCGTCTTGATGGTCGCGTAGAGATGCCGCTCTGCCAGTGGCTTCGTCCAGGATGCTACAAGGCAGAGGTTGAATGCCGTGTGGCGATCCGTGGCGGAGGCCCATTCGAAGATGTCCATGAGGGTCTCAGTAGGCAGAAGAGCCGGCATTGGTTGTAGTTTAGAGATGGGAGGCTCCGATTTCACAACGATGTTCGTGGGATGGGAGTGTCAGACACGCCCAGCGCCAAGGATTTCAACATCCCCAGCACAATGAACAGGGTGAACAATGAACATTTTACCACAATGGATGGGACCTGCGATCATTCTGCACGTGAGAAAACGTTATAGATCATACAGACCGCTACTGGTGGCTTGTTTAGGAATCCCTCTGAATCCCTGCCATGAGTAGCTCTCCAGGAGCGGCGTGAAGCTCCACCAACGGTGCAGAATAGTCGACCGCTGCCTTGCGCGATGCATCACGAGTTGTTAACTATATAGCCAGGATATTTGCCGCGAGACATACCGCGATGGAGGATTGTCGAACCGTGTTCGGAAGGTAAATAGAAATGCTATAATGAAACCCCTCTCCACACGCAGTTCCGGTGCTGTGGTCAGAGGCCACAACATAAACCTGTTCGACGAGTAAGTCCGGCATACGAACATGAGCATCGGAGGAACGACTAACTTCCATTCCCGGTGGTGCGAACACCTGCAGTTCCTTCTTCATACGATTCGCCATGGCTGAGAATATGGTGAGTACCACCGGAGAGGATAATATTGCCATAAAAACACGACGGGTGCCTATGCCGCACTTCATGATACAATCCAACCTGCGAGTCCTGCAAGTCAACATGAACTTCACTGCGAGCGCTCTGACGCGCCGAAAATGGGGTCTCCCCGTTGACTCTGGAAAGCCTGAACGCGGTAAGGACGGCGAAGAGGAGTCGTGCGAAGGGAGTGACGAGGAGAGGAGACGAGAGCGGACGAGGAGAATGAGACCAATCCGTCGGTCATAACGGCAACGGAGCCGTACGTACAAACTTACGTTTTCTCTACTCAATCATCACCGTCACACTCCACTAACGGATGGGGATGTGCGTGTTATCAAGACGGCCTTAATCCACTGTTCGAGAATGGGGTTAATCTCTTCGTGTGATGCATTGTGACCGAGATCAAACAACGACCGACGCGCGCGTTATCTGCAGCGAACCTGCAAGGATATCGATGTTTGGCTTCGAGAGTCTTCAACTTTGCACTAGTTTGCAATCTCGTAAGTCGTGGAGAGTCTTGCTCGCATGGGAAGCGCCAGGCCGTTCTTCCGAAGCGATCTCTGCCGCAATCCACAATGTTCATTTTGGACGTGCGTCTTACGCTCCATATCGTAGTCGGGGAGATCCTGCCATCCTAGGTCTTGCCTGCGGCTCGCCATGTCACCAGTTAGTCACGATTCCCCACAATCGTGGCTCCGTTTCTTACATGCTACAATCTTAGCCTTCGAACGTATGTAAGGGAAGTGAATGGCACGCGGTTCCGAGAAGATGGGGACGAGGCGCCCCTGATATCACGTGTGCCATTGAATGAAAATTCAAAATCAAAGCTCAGTGGTGGTGCCTGCCAGTGCATCGCTGTCCGGCAACGCAGGAACGATACATAATCGCGCTGCTCGTCGAACGCGCCGTAAAGCCCCCTAATATCGCGCTCGACCTCCCTCTCGACTCTCCTCGCCGCCCCCGACGATGGCCAGCACCCTCCCCCGCCGCAGACGACACTCCGGCTCCTCGCCCAGCTCCGCCAAGCCGTTCGCGCCCACCCCGGCCTCGCGCGCCATCGACATCGCGGACCCCCTCCCGCGGCCCAAGTCGACGCCCGTCGACGAGGGCCGGCCCCAGCGCAGGCGGCGCGCCAACCCTGACACCTCCTCGTCCGACTCGGAGCTCGACGACGACGGCGACGACGACGGCGACGCGGCGCCGGAAAAAGGCATGCTGATCGATGAGGAGCTCGAAGGAGCGGGAGATTCCCGAGGAGGCGCTGCTGCCCCTGTCCCGAACCACGACCTCCACCACGCCCCTCCTTCTCCCCGCCACCCGCACCCAGAAACCGGCAAGCCGTCGATCGCAGACCGCCCGACCCGCCCGCTGCCCAACTCGAAGGTGAAGAGGACCATGAACCCGAACCCGGGCCCCGCGAACCCGTCCATGCTCCCCGTGCAGGCGCACGTCCCCAAGGGCGGCGTCAACTCGAGCCAGAGGAGGCTGTACGTGATCCTCGAGCAGGCGTGCCTGGAGAGCTACCGCGTCACGAGCGGCCCGAAGGGCAAGGGCGACGGCGTCAAGTACGCGCTCCTCAACTGCGACGATCACCAGGGCATACTCGCGAAGATGAACAGGGACATCGCGGATGCTCGGCCGGACATCACGCACCAGGTGGGTATCGTAGCCTCTTGCGCGAGAAAAAAAATGAGATCTCTGATGAGTTCTGTGCGCAGTGCCTCCTGACCCTCCTCGACTCGCCCTTGAACAAGGCTGGGAAGCTTCAGGTCTTCATTCACACCACGAAGGGCGTCCTCATCGAGATAAACCCTTCCGTGCGCATCCCTCGAACGTTCAAGCGCTTCAGCGGGCTCATGGGTGCGTCGTGCTATTGCATGGGAGAAAGATGTCGCTGAAAAATTGTCTGGTCCAGTGCAACTCCTGCACAAGCTCTCGATCCGCGGCGTCAACGGCCCAGAAAAACTTCTAAAGGTCATCAAAGTGCGTATCGACTCTTTTCTCTCCTATCGATCCGCCCACATCTGATGCCCTGTGCAGAATCCCGTCACCGACCACCTCCCCGTCAACACTATCAAACTCAGTACGTTCCCGCCCTGTGTCTCCACGCTCTCCACGCTCTCCGCTCTCTCTCTCTCTTTCATCTGACCGGCGTCTCTTTTCTCCCATTCCAGCCCTATCTGGCGACGCCAAGACGGTCCGCCTCTCCGAATACCTCCGCACCCTGCCCGAGACGCACTCGATCGCCATCTTCGTCGGCGCGATGGCGCGCGGCAAGGACGACTTTGCCGACCACGTCGCGGACCACAAGATCTCGATCAGCAACTATCCGCTGAGCGCCAGCGTCGCGTGCGGAAAGGTGCGTGTGCTCCCCCCCCCCCCCCCCCCCCCCCCCCCCCCCCCCCCCC
>NW_006767450.1:517298-544811 GCF_000264995.1 Punctularia strigosozonata HHB-11173 SS5
GCCCCCCCCCCCCCCCCCCCCCTTCCCGTATCGACAACGGCACGAGCTGACCCGCGTTATACCTAGTTCTGCTGCGCACTGGAGGACCTGTGGGACGTCTTATGAGTCCTCTTTCGTCCCGGCCGCGCCCCTGCTGCTGCTGCTGCTGTCGCTGTCGTTAGGTATATCTGAGATTTAGGTTTTCTGCTGTGACTTGTGCTCTCCCGCCCCTGGTTTCTGTTTTTCCTTTCTTTCTGCCGACTGCTGTAGTGTTATCTCTTGCCCTTGCGACTCCCTTCCCACATTCGGAACGGCATCAACTGCACATCCTCCCTCCCCTTGTATTTTTACGTATTCCTAGCGTACCACTACCTACCACCTACCAACCCCCCTACGTACCACCACGAATCGAAAAAGCCCCCCCACGACGCAACCGCGACTCAACTCGCGGGCATCAGGGGGTGGCATTACTCTCGTCTACACATGCGTCGTGCGATCTTCTCAAAGGGTTTTTTACGTACGAAAAACTGTATGAATCAGGGGGGGAAAGCGGAAGATCACCATGATCGTTACAGCCAGGATTGGGTGGTAGACGGACTAAAGATACGCGTGGCGCGATGACTTCAAGTGTATGCAGGCATCTCGGAGTAACAACGTGATGCGCGCCTACACAGGGCCGTCAGCGCGCCCCGCTCAGGTCCAGCGCACCCATTGATCCTCCTATCACCTCCCTCCACGATCGCCCCTCCTTCCCTCCCCCCACTTGCATCCTCGACGACCCTCCGCTCAACGGCTGGCAATACAAAACACTAACTCGATCCTTTCCCAACTCCGCACCCGTCCTTTCACGCAGGGGCACGCTTTTTGCTCTGTAATAGATAGACACCTTCCCGCCCCCCGCGCTCGCCACGACCGATTATCGATAATGTCCGACCCGCGCCAGCTCCCGCCCGACGTGACGGACCCGAACTACAAGCCGCTGTCCGGGCGGATAGGCAACCTGACGGAGGCGCAGTACGAGGCGCTGGTGCAGTTCAAGAAGGAGCTCCAAGATGAGGGCGTGTTCGTGCCCGAGCGGATGGACGACGCTACGCTGCTGCGGTGAGTGTAGATCGCCGTTCTAATCGCCGTTTAATCGCGGCGTTTTTCCTTCCTTCATTCCTTTTTTTCCCTTTTTTGTTTTGTTTTTTTGGGTTACTGAAGGGGAACGGCGGGGAACCTGATCGCGTTTTTTTTTGTTCTTTGTTTTGCGTTCATCCCAGGTTTTTGAGGGCGAGGCAGTTCGACGTGCCCAATGCGAAGGCCATGCTCGTCAACGCGGAGAAGTGGAGAAGGGAGTTTGGCGTCGACGAGCTCGTCAAGTGAGTTTTTTGTTGAGAAGAGCGCCCGCTGCCGTGTGGGGGTTGGCCTCTCTCCCCCCGCCCCCTCTCCCCCCCTTGCATCGCATCCCGTGCCTGACGGACACGATCGACAGGACGTTCGACTTCAAGGAACAGGCACAGGTCGACAAGTACTACCCGCAGTATTATCACAAGATGGACAAGGTGCGCGGATCGGTCTCTCTCTCGCCTGCGCCGATCACAAAACGGCCCGACTGATCTGCGCGCAGGACGGCCGGCCGCTCTACGTGCAGCAGCTCGGCAAGCTCGACGTCAAGGCGCTCTACGCGATCACGACGCCGGAGCGGATGCTGCAGCGGCTCGTGTGCGAGTACGAAAAGTACCTGACCGAGCGGCTGCCCGCGTGCTCCAAGGCGGTCGGGCACCCGGTCGAGACGACGTGCACGATCATGGACCTCCAGAACGTCTCGCTCTCGTCCTTCTACCGCGTCAAGGACTACGTGAACGCGGCGTCGACCATCGGCCAGAACTACTACCCGGAGTGCATGGGCAAGTTCTTCATCATCAACGCCCCCTGGGGGTTCAGCACCGTCTGGGGGTTCATCAAGCCCTGGCTCGACCCCGTCACGGTGTCCAAGATCGATATACTCGGGAGCGGATACAAGGACAGGCTGCTCGCGCAGGTGCCGGCGGAGAATCTGCCGAAGGAGTTTGGAGGGCGGTGCCAGTGCGCGGGCGGCTGCTCGCTGAGCGACGCCGGCCCGTGGAACCCGCAATCGCAATGAGAGAGAGAGAGGGCGATCGGCCTCGTTCTGTACATCGGGTTGCTCCTCTTTTTTTGTTTTTCCTTTAGTATAGTGGCACAGAAAACAGGGCGCGCGATACCGCGTTTCGTACTTCATCCTTGCATGACGTCATAGCTTGGAGTCCCCCTACATACTCCAGAGGTTGCAGCCTGAGCGCAAAAGGGGCTCACGCGAACAAGGCCCTCAATATTTCCCATTCACCTACCTACCATGAGCTCTAGCTTACCCCGTTCAGGCCCGCTGGTGTCCGAGACGCCCACATACACCGCGCGGGCGGAAGACGACCTCGAGAACCCGAACGCCAACCTCGGGTACCGCGACCCGGACCCGTCCTCGACGCTGCACCCCGCCGCGCCGCGCGTGGGCGTGAACCCGGACGGGAACGAGACGTTCGCGAGCCACGACGGCGGCGATCCGCTGGACGCCGACCTCGACGCGGACGACGTGCACCGCGCGGGCGGGGTGGACACCGATAACTTCGCCCCGGTGGGCGCGGACAGCACCGAATACGAGGAATATTCGCGGGAGACGCATCCGGAGGACGACGACGAGCGGTTCGGGGAGGAGCTGGACGACGAGCTGGGCGGGACGGGGGTAGGGCTGTCGGGCGAAGAACCGGCGGTGGTAGCGGACTACGACGAGCCCGTGGATACGACACAGACGGACGCGATACTCGAGCTATGAAAACCGAATGAATTCCATCCGCATGGCGGTTTCACCACAGAGTTGGTCATTCTGCGCACGCCGTGCGCCGTGTTGGGACCGTCAAACGTCCAGAGTGAGAAAGGATTAGTCGTAAGAGGATATACATGAGAGCTCGCAGAACCTCTACTTCTCCTCCTGCCTTTGCTGATCTTCTTGCTCCTGCTGCAAGCTCATCTGGATCGCGCGCTCGATCTCCGCCGCCTCGTCCATGTCCTCGTCGTCGTCCTCACCCTCGCCTTCGCCCTCCATGTCGGCATCACCTTCCTGCTGTGACATTGCGAGAGCCTGTGCGGCGAACCTCGTCAATATAATCTGTCAGCCACGTTAAAATAAGGGTGAACACACTTTCTGCAGCATCGCCTCTTCCTCGTCGTCCGTCGGGTCTGCCGGTGCGGCGGTGGTGGCTGAAGCTGCGGCGGCAGGCGCTGGCGATGCTGCAGCGGCGGGTGCCGAAGGTGCGGATGCTTGTGCGGCAGCCTCGCGCGCTTGATGCTCTTCCATAGACATTCGTAACGCCTGAATAGCACGCGAATCATTAACGTTGCGCGTACAGAAGGGCGTCATTATGAAAGGATCAACCCACCATGGCCAGCTCGGGATCCAAACTGGGGTCCACGCCGAACTCGAAGTTCTCGCCGCCGCCGGTCGCTCCGGATGGGCCAGCGGCACCTTCCCGGAGCTCGGGCGGGATGCCCGCGCCCGCGTCTTCCGCCAGGATGGGTGACCGGAGGACCATCTCCGACAGCAAGTTGGCGCTCGGCGGTGCCGAGACGAAGTGTCTAAAACGTCCGGATCTGGTCACCTTCTGGATGCCATCGGGATGATCCGATACGAAAGAAAAAGATGGCCCGGCCCCCACCACTCACGAGTTGTCGCCGCTGTTCGCGGCGTCCACGAACGCCTTGAGCACGCCGCCGCCTTCGCCTTCCTCGATCCCGTCCCCGAACGCGACGACGTCGACCGCGACGTTGTTCTTCTTCAGCTTCTTCGCGAGCCGGACCATCGCGCGCTCGTCCGCGCCCTGGCCGACGAGCGGCGAGCCGACGAAGACGATGATCCGCTGCCGCAGGTTCTTGTTCTGCCGGTGCTTGAGCGCGAGCTGGGCGATCGAGATCGCGGTCGGGATGTCGGCGTCGCCGTAGATCTTGGCGCCGGCGGCGTGCGTCGCCGAGAGGATCTGGCCGAGGTCTTTGGTGTGCGTGACGAGCACTTCTGGTCTGTTTACCGCCGTTGCGGTCAGCTCTGTGCGTGCCGTGCCGTACGAGGAGTATAGCGTAGGTGGGCTGGGGCGCTCACCCTTTCCCGGCCATGGTCATCACGCCGACGGTGTTCTCCGGGTTGGAGTCGATCTTGGTCTGGAAGACGGTGGTGACCGCGTCCGACTGGGCCTCGTACCGGGAAGGCTGGTAGTCGCCGTTCCGCATGTACTCCGAGTTGTCGATGATCATCATCGTCGCTTCTAACGGCATATTGTCCGTCCCTCCTTCGTCCCGGTTTTATCGTCAAGTCAATAAAGATCGCCCCGAGGAATGGCAACGAAGCTCCAAGAACTGGCCGTTCAGCAGAAAGTGGCGGAGAAACGCGTACGCGTCCAAAGCAGCGAGGTAATGGTGGCTGTGCTGTTAGACGACCCCTTTCATACGGGGGGAGAGAGGACCCCCGATACATTCCGGTTGTCGCTCGTCTTCGCCGACGCTGTTCCCCGACACCCCGACTCAGGCCGCAAGTCATGGCCGCCTCTACCACCGCCTCACAAACCGAGCTCAAAGCCGCACGTACGCCAATTGCCTGGCGGGATCAGTGCTCCGCGTATGTTATCCAGCACCACTCTGAGCTCTGGATGGTAACAACTCACGGAACCTTTATGCGGTATATGCAGGCTCTTGCTCCCATTGAACGTGTGCAGGAAGCAGACCAACTACATGCCGTGGCACTGTGAGGACGAGAGGCACGTATACGAGAAGTGAGTGTTCGCGGTGCTATATCGTATGCACAGAGGTTGACTTTCAATGCTATGGCGATAGATGCCAATACGACGAGTGAGCTTTCATAGCTGCTTAATCACCCGAATGCGTCGTTTGATGCTTTTCTCGTCAGCTACGTCCGACGCATGAAGGAGCTATCCAAGCGGAAACGTGCAGCGGCGCACGCAGACGAGTAGACGCTGGCTGCGGCCATTGCCGTATACGGTGTAACCAGCCTTTTGTCCTAGATGCATAAACCACTTTTTTCTGGCATTGGTCTCATATGCGATTTGCTTCTCAGTCTTCTTCAAGGACTGCCCCTACCGACCGTCCTGCCCAAGCCTCGATCACTGGGAGCTATTACGACGCGTCCTTGATGAACCTCTGAAGCATGCATCTCGCGCTACTCACACTTCTTTTCGCCACCCAATCACTTGCTTGTGATTACGAGCGGGCTTCGCTGAACGCCTCTCCGAGCTTTTACTGCCGTAATGCTGGCATCAGCGTGTCCAGACCGACGACTCATCCGTCGTCCGCAGTATTAGACTACTGCTGAGCCGCAGCCGGTTGTGTATATACTGACGAGCCCGGAGACAACGACGACTCTGAGCTTTAGCTTCGACGATGGGCCATTCTCAACCTGGCGTCCGCCTAGCAACACTTGCAGACCTCGACGAGCTCGTCGAGTCCGCGTCCCGCGCCTTCCTCGAGAACCCGCTACACCACTACTGCGCCAACGCACGCGTTGTGAGTTCACGTCCCCTTCAATTTTTTTTGTTTTTTGGCCGATGGTGGGCTTAATACTGATGCGTCTATCTTTTAATTCAGCCCATGACCGACCCATCTTTGACAAAAGACAGGCGGAACAACACCCGCTTCCTCCGCTTCGTCATGAAGTCCACCTTCCTCTACGAACACCGCAACACCGTCGTCGTGCTCCCGCAAGACGACCGCTCGCCAGGGAAGATCGTGGCCTGCACGCTCTGGCTCGCCCCGAACTCGCGCCTGGACCTGTGGAAGATCGTCGTGCTTCTCCGCGCGGGCGTGCTGGGCCCGATCAAAGCCTGGGGCCGGAAAGGGTTCGTCAGGCTGACGCAGGAGTTCGAGCCCGCGCGTCGGAGCGGGCGCAGAGGGAGGCGTTCAAGAAGAGGGGGCTGGGGAAGAAGGAGCCGAGAGAGGCGTGGTTTCTGCAGTTGGCCTGGACGGCCGGCTTGCGGGTTTTCGGACCCACCGAAATACCGTGCCCCGATGCTGAAAGGAGGGAACAGGGTACTTGTCAATGCTGATCAGTGACCAGCTTCTCGCGTTCGCGCCGCGGGAAGTGCATGCGTTGGACGCGAGCGGGCGGCATTCGAGGGACCGGTACGAACACCTTGGATTCGAGGTTGGTGACTCGTCCTGTCCCCTCGTGGATGCGTACTATGGTGGGGTCAGACGATGTCGGGGAAGCTCACATGCGATTTCTTGATTGGCAGGAAAACTGCCCCATGCGATTCGGGTTTGGGAAAGTCGATGAGGACGGCGTGGTCGTCAAGGATAAAGAGAGAGCCACCGGGTTCGTGAACAACAGCACGACTAAGGTGACTGCCCTATGTTCCTGTGTGCGTTCCTTGCATAGTGCTGACTTCTACGCATTCCAGTGGGTAGACTCGTAGAGTCCCCGTCATGATCGAGGACAAGCTTTACGTTAGGGGAGCTTCGCTCCTCCCCGATGGTAAATTAGTTCGGGAATACAGTTCAGCCGACGAAACAGAAGGCTCAACAGAAATTGTCGCTATCAACGAGCCGTGGCTCTCCCCTTGTAAAATATCCAGATGTTCAGGTATGAAGGAACATTCGTGGTGCCTTCAACACCGACTGTCAAGTCTCCAGTGCGTCGGCGTCGAGCCGTGAGCGTGTGATGGTATTGGCACCGGGCCGGGTCATGTCTACTATTTCTCCCTAGTTCGGTTCAATGCGACTCACCCGCAAACGACTTGCAGGGAGTTCTCCCGACGCGACGTCTATTAATAGAGTCCACTAAGTACCCATCGCTATTCATAGATCACCGACTGATCACTCACTTCACCAATCAGCCGAATGCAAATCACCCGCGTTGCAACCAATTCACCCACAAAACGATTGAGAAGTCGCCGTGGCAGCAGCACCTCGCATGCAAGGGACATTCATCCCAGACGTCTTATTCCCGCTGCTCACGCTGAATTCTTGCGGCATGACAGCTTTACTACACATTTTCACCGACTCACCGAGACCGAAGGTCGATGATCCGCCCGCAATCACCTGGCTGCGGACACGAAAGCAAGCAAATGGGGATAAAACGTATGCGGACCAGAGCTTCAGCCCAACCTGGATACCGCGATGGACCAAGCCAAACCGTACATCCGCCAAGCTACCCTCGCCGAGCTCGACGAGCTCACCGAAACGGCGTCCCGCGCCTTCCTGGACGACCCGATGCTTCACTACTGCGCCGATGCGCACGTCGTACGCTGCTCCCCTGGGTTATCCCCAACTGCCCGGGCCGTTCGCTGACCTAACACGCGCTCCCGTTACAGCCCATGAGTGATCCGGGGTCAGCGAAAGACAGGCGGGACCAAGCACGCTTCCTCCGCTTCCTCATCAAGTCTACCTTCCTCTGCAAGCACCGCAACACCGTCGTCGTTCTCCCTAGCACCACTCGAGGGGGAAAGGAGAAGATCGTCGCGGGCACGCTCTGGCTCCACCCCGGCTCGCGCCCCGACAACGCGATCGTGCTGCTGCGCGCCGGCTGCGTGGGCGCGATGAAAGCGTGGGGGAGGAAGGGTCTCGTCCGCCTCGCGCGCGAGTACGAGCCGGCGTCGGGGCGAGCGCAGGAGGAGGCGTTCAAGAAGAGGTTCAAGGGGGACGGGAAGAAGCTCCGTCCGCGAGACGCGTGGTTTTTGCAGTTGGCGTGGACGGATCCGGAGTATCAGGGGAGAGGCGAGGCTTTGCGCCTAGTACCCGATGGTTTCCGTTCGCTGACGAGAGCGTCTCCGTTGCCTGTAGGATATCTGTCGATGCTGATCCGGGACCAGTTCGCGTTTGCGCCCCGGGAGGTGCATGCGTTAGACGCCAGCGGGCCCAAATCCAGGGATCGGTACGAACACCTCGGGTTCGAGGTCTGTATGCTTGTCCTTCGCTCCCTGCGGCGGCTCAACGATCCTCACGTTCACGACCGTTTGTACGTCGTCTGTGTAGGAAAACTGCCCGTTGCGTTTTGGGGTAGGGAAGGTCGATGCGGATGGCGTGGTCGCGAAGGATAAGGAGAAGGCTAGGGGGCTCGTTCAGTTCAGTATGACCAAGGTAACTTGTTCGCTGCGGATCCGATCCACAGCGTATTCATATCTCTTCTAGTGGGTGGAAACTTCGCCGTAATCATACGTTGAGCGGGAAATAGGCTTTTTTACACCTGGGGGATTCACAGACGCTTCACCAGGAATACTCATCAGCTCCTCGTTACAACATACCAATCCCAGGCAGTTCAAGCAGGAGGCGAGTCAATGATATTAAGACGCGGCTGCGGATACAATGCGGTGATAATCCAGATTGTGATGCGTGTACAGTATTAGCTGCGCCTAATGTAACACGAACCAAGTGAATTCTGAATGGAATGAAAGTTGTGATCATATCATGACGGTAGAGAAGCCGGATGGGGTGGAGTCACTGGATGGATAGATGGATAGATGGGGGGAGTCTTTGATGAAGGTAGGTATCACGCTTATCCGATGACTGAGATTATGGAGGACGATGACCAGGTGCTCCTCAGCACGCTCTCGAAGGTGATCATTTCCGCCGCCGCGGCGCGCTCCTCCTCCGCCGCGATCTCTTGCGCGACGCGGCGGACGCACTCCTGTGCAGCGGTGGACCCCTCCTCTGCGCGGGCGCAAACGAATTGCCACTCCTCGTGGTCGAGGTCGACGTAGGAACGGCCTTCGAGCCGGTCGAGCGCGCGCCGGCGGTGGAAGAGGCGTTCTTCGGTGTCGAGGATAGTGATGGAGACGGTCTGGAATGCGACGGCGAGCCGGCGGCGGATCGGGTTCATGCGCGCGAGGGTGGAGGTGAGGGAGGTGTCGAGCTCGAGAGGGGTGGGCGAGCGTGCGGTGAAGGGAGCGGAGAGACCCGGCGGGGTGAAGTGGACCGTGACGGAGGAGGTGGAGGTAGATGCGACGAAGAGAGACATGATGGGTGAGTGGGTGTGAGTGGATGTAAGTGGATGGGTGCGAAGTGAGGTTATGGGGTTTGCGAGGATGGCAAGGTGCGACTGAGAGGAGGTGGGCTCGATGGAAGTAGTAGAACAAGGAAGTTCTGGTACGCTACAGTAAACGGTGCTTGGTTTTATACCCGAACGAGGTAGAATGGGGAACCCATGGCGCAGAACGCGGGACAGACGCGCGGTACAGCGGGACGGAAAAGTCAAGCGCGATCGTCGTGTCCGAGTAGTAGCAGCGGGATCATGTCGGAAAACGGGCAAGGTTCCGATTAACAGAGACGCTATAGTTATCCGGTTGGAGGTGCGCCTTGGTCAGATGTGGCGTATCCTTCCATGTTACGATGCTGGCGGAAGGCAACGGAGACGGCGGATGCGCTAGACGATCGACGAAACGGAAGCACAAGAAGCGGGAGAGGCGATGCGGCGGTAAAAGGGCTTCTCTCCCGCGCCCCGGGATTACCGTTTCGGGCGAGTGAATAGGGGCGGAAGGTAGGTTGACCTCCGATCATCACTACCGAAGTATGAGGAACGCGTGTGGTATGAATGGTGGGTATGGATTGCTCGAAGCTGCGATACATATGCATGTCGTGCTGCATTAGACGTGGTATGTGCTATGTAATATGCGATAAACGGAATGTTGTATACTAGCATACGCTCCTCTGAGCGGCTCTACGCTTGGGCGGCACGCGCCTTATTCCATGCATCAAACTCCTTCTCGAACTTCTTTACGATATCATCGACGGTCGTAGACTGACCAAAAGCTTCAACGAACTGGCCATCGGGATCCATGAGATAAATGAAAATCGAGTGATCGACGAGGTAATCGTCCGTGGGCTATATGCGTTGTCAACACATTCATTAGCTCCAGGACAGTTTGATGAAAACAATGAAAACATGCCTTGGCATCTTTCGGGGTGGAGAAGTACACACGATAGGATTTGCACGTCGCTTTGGTCGCGGCGTAGTCGCCCGAGAGGCCAGTGAAGCGCGGATGAAAGTCGGCGAGGTAACGCGCGATCTGTCCCGACGTATCGCGCGCGGGATCAACGGAGATGAAAACAGGGTGGAGGAGCGGTTCTCCGCCATGCTGTTTGTCTAGTGTCGTTTCGTAAGCGACGATTCGGGAAATAGGGAAAGTTGGGACGTACCAATCCGCTCTACGACATCGCCCATCTTGTCCATCTCAGCAGGGCAGATGTCTGGGCAGTTGGTGAAGCCAAAGTAGAGCAGCGTCCACTTCCCGAGCAAGTCTTTCTCGGTGAACGGCTGGCCGGTATGCGTGGTGAGCGAGAAGGGGCCGCCAACTTTCGCGCGGCCGTAGGACCTCTGTTCTAATTCTTCCTCTACATATACATTGTGTTAGTGATCCATTTATCGAAGATATAACGAATCGTTCAATGTACGCACGTTTCTTCTTTTGTAACTTTTCCTTCTCGGATTTGAAGTACCAAAAGAGTCCGATGCCTGTCGCGACGAAAATGGCGGCCGCTGTTGGCGTGAAAACCTAACGAAAGGCGCCCCATGTTAGCAATTCAAAGCTCTTGAGGCCATCACAAAGCTATCACGAACCCCAACGGCAGCCCTGTCCCGAGCTCCGGACGCGCTTTGCTGAACAGCGTCGATGTACTCAACCTCCGGCTCCGGCTCCCTCACCGGTTCTTTGGCCTTTTCTTTCTCCTCGGAGTACCACCTCCGCCCAAATTCCGCTCTCCTGCATGTTAAAGGTCCGCGAGGGCGTACTTTCGTCGTTGTGCTCGGCCCCGCCGAGTATTTGCGGGACGCGGCGGCGGCGACGCGACGGAGAGCAGAGGAGGGAAGCATCTTCGGCACCGCCACGCGCCGCTTGCTCATCCTTTCGCTTGCCCATCATCCCCAGTGCTCCTCCGCCTTATAGCCTCGGGCCGCATTACATTCTTTAGCCTGTGTTCTACGCGCTGGTCGACGAGCTTCAGAATATATACCCCTTCGCCATGAAGCTCCCCGTCAGCCTTATGAGGCTACCGCATACCCTGCTGGCCGCATCACTCGCGCTGGCCGTGGTCTCCTTGCCTGTCGAGTCGCAGGAGGTCCAGCTACAGGTGCTGACTCCGGATGACTTCAAAGATACTATAGCCAACGGCGTGTGGTACGGTTTTCTACGACCATCGAATGGGGGGTACGAGGCTGACTTCATGACAGGTTCATCGAGCACTTCTCGCCGTATTGCGGGCACTGCAGGCAGTTCGCGCCCACATGGTAGATTTGCCATCGTCAATTCCGGCCAGTCATGTGTGGACTGATGAAATCCTACAGGAAACAACTCGTGGACGAGATCGAGAAGACGCCTGACCCGGGCATCCACTTGGCTCAGGTCAACTGCGCGGTCAACGGAGGTCAGTCCCTCCTTCGGCTTACCGAGCACACCTCTTTTCTGCGCGCTCATGCTGAAACCATACACTCTGTCACAGACTTGTGCACCGCTAACGGAGTCAAGGGGTACCCCCAAATGAACCTCTATAAGAACGGCGAATTCATCGAGACATGGCACAAAGCGCGCAACTACGACGACCTCCTCGCCTACCTCCGCCAGCACGCCGAACCCTCGCACCCTCACACCCTGCCGCCCTACGACGCCGCCTCCGACGCCGACCTTGACGCCGACCTTCCCCCCGCCGGCGTCGACCCCAACCCTCACGGAGAAGTGCTCTCCCTCAACTCCAAGAACTTCTACGGGTACCTCAGCGAAGGCCCGCTCTTCGTCAAGTTCTTCGCCCCCTGGTGCGGCCACTGCAAGAAGCTCGCGCCGCACTGGACGAAGCTCGCCGAGGCCATGAAGCACCGCATGGCGATCGCCGAGGTCGACTGCGAGGCGGAGCCCAAGCTCTGCAAGCAGCAGGGCGTGACCGGATACCCGATGTTGTACTATTACGAGGGCGGAGAGAAGACGGAGTACGTCGGCGGAAGGAAGATCGGCCCGCTGCAGAGCTGGGCGGAGAAGGCCGCGGCCCCCAGCGTGCTGGAGATCACAACGACTGACGAGCTGGACACACGACTGAACGAGGACCCGGTGGTGTTCCTCGCCCTTCACTCAGGATCGGATAAGGCCTTGGTGGTATGTGTCTATTCTCTAGACTCTCAACAGCCATTCTCAAGTCAGCCTTCGCAGACCTCGTTGCAGCAAGCCGCCTCTTCGCTCCTCGGTAGCGCTCAGCTCCTCCTATCCTCTTCCCCAGATATATACACCCAGCTCTCCCTCCCCGCCTCCTCCCCCGTTCTCCTCGTGCTCAAAGACGGCGCCCTCGCGCCCACCGCCTCCCTCCCGCTCATCGCGCACCCTCCCCCGGCCGCGATCAAAGACTTCCTCACCAAGCACAAGCTCCCGACCGCGCTCGAGCTCACGCAAGAAACGTTCCAGAGCGTGATGAGCGCGCCGCACCGCCCGCTGGTCGTCCTCGCTGCCGTTGGCAAGGACGACGCGAACAAGGATGCATACACGAAGAGTATCAAAGAGCTCGCCCGGGCGTGGCTGGCGAAAGAGCAGGCTGAGCCCGGGAAGCGCGCGGTGGTGTTCACATGGATGGACGCGGATCGGTGGGCGAGCTGGTTGAAGAGCATGTATGGTATCCAGGTCGTACCGGGTGCGGAACCGCCGGTCGTCATCACTGACCATGCCGTACGTTGATCCGTCCGTGCCCTACGTTTACGCGACACGACTGACGACGGACTGCGATGCCTTGCAGGAATTGGTGTACTGGGACACCGACGCGCGCGGTGCCAAGATTGCGCTGTCGGAAGTTAGCCTCTTCTCCGCCATCGAGGGCGCGTTATCGGGAACGATCGCGTACAACTACTCGGAGAACATCATCGAGCGCTTTGCAAGGGTACGCTACATTTCCTTCCATCTTCACCTCCTGAGATGCTCAAATCTTGACCTCTATCAGCGGATGAACAAGTATCTCACGGCGCTCGAGAGCAACATCTTCGCACACCCCCTACGCACACTCACGATCTTTGTATTGTTCATGGGCGCCTTGTTCTACGCGCTAAAACGCTGGGTGTTCGACGACATCAGCGATCTGGACGCGGGCAGGTACAACCCCGAGCGCGAGAAGCAGGTCAAAAAGGCGGCGAATCGTCTAGACTGATCGCGTGGTTTTTCCTATCGACTTCTGCGGACATTCAGGAGAGAGGAGGGATGGCATTATTATTCTTGGTTCAAGGATAGCGTTTATTTGGGATTACTGATTGAACATGTATCGTGGTGCGCTCGACCATTACTATCACTATCTCCGGAACGACACCAGGTTTCGTGAAAACCGCGAACCGGGATATCTAGTGCGTCGACATCATATACCGAACACTGCCATGTGACGGCACTGCTTGCGTATCCATGTTGATGAGGTCGCCTGGAGCGCACTCGTGAAAGCCCTCGCCCGCACCCAAACGCTGATAGCACCGGGGTTGCCATTCATCGCCCGGTGGGGCTATTCGCGGTATCGCAAACATCGGGTACCCGCTCGCACGTCATATCCTTATCGCATCCAGCATGCCCTTCGAAAAATCCAATCGCCTGCATCTCCAAACTGGCAAACGTCGGGATCAGAGCCAAGGCGGCCTCCGTCGGAAAGACCCCATGGAAAGGTCTTGGCCTTGGTATGAGTCCAGCATGAAACCTTGACCCGGGTGATTATGAAGACGCAAGTGAGTGACAGCGTCGATATGATTGGTATCGAGCGAGCGGCCAGGGAGATTCAGCCTGAACTTTAATGTGAGGTGAAGCTTTTCCTATTTTGTTTAATTTTCTCCGTAATGAATGTTCGACACGCTCCTTGGATGTTTCGGCGGAGCATGCAGAGGAGCTGACTCTCGTTCTGCAGTCCTTCGCACGTCTCCTAAGGGAGCCTACTATCTTGCATGGCCCAGGCCTACAGTGGAGACGCCGGTGATATTCTGGTGAAAATCCTCCATTTGGGAGACAACATAACATACAAAGGAATGGATCGATCTGTAACTCTGCAAAATACAAATGATGATGGGATCCGCCCTAGATTCGCCGTCACGTCAAGACAACCCGTTTTGAATATAGGAATCCGTCGTGCCACTTGATTACGAGTTGGATATTTGCGGATGGAGACATCGTCATACCTTGTTTCGGATGGGGCTCCTGCACCGAATTTCTTCAGCAATCGAAGACTCGGGGAACGGCCCAGTCCTGGAGTTCCAGCTCGCGCGTGAAAGCGCGGGCGCGATCCCAGATGCTCTCGCCTCCGAACACTTCTCGTTCCCAATCGTCACGGAGCGATGCCGTCCGCATCACCGCAAACGTCGGGTACCCACGGGCACGTTGCTTCCCCACTCCCCCAAGACACATTTCTCCATAGACGCGCAAGAATTCGTGGTTCAGCTCGATCACGAACATCTTCAAGTGCTTGAACTCGCGCTGCGTGTCGCTCAGCAGTACGCAGACCACCACGTTCGGGTGATCGGTGCCGATGGATAGATGTGTAAGGTTTCGGTACTGGAGGAACTCCTCGCCGGGCTTGATGCCGGTGTAGCTATGAATCCGCAAGTGCGTGACGGTGTCGGTGGTCGTGCCATCGGACTCGTAGAAGTTGAGGTTCAGAGGAACGTTCACCGTGAGCCCAAGTGCTTTGATTGAAGAGGGTCCTGAGCGGCCGGAGTCGGTTTGCGCAGATGCATCGGGGAAGCGCGATGACAGGATCGCGAGCGCCTTGCGGATGTGAACCTCTTTAAGACGCCAAGTGCGATCGCGCGAGACGCGCGTCCAGCAGAGTGACTCCAAGTTGGGAAAGAGAAGGAGGAGTTTCGCGAGGAAATCCTGGTTCAGCTTGAGGTCGCGCAGGTGATACACCTCGCGAGACTCGCTCGGTGAACTCGCCTCGATCCATAGTTGACGGACGTGGCTAGCTCGCGATCTGGCGATGGCGGATCCCTGTCCGTCCTGCACAATCTCTTGGATCCAGCGTCTGATCATGTCGGCGCCTGCCTTGGAGTCTGTCGCCACGACAGCGTACAGGTGGCGTTGTGCGATCTGGGCCGTCCAGGATGCCACCAAGCAGAGGTTATAGGCCGTTCGGCGATCTATCGCGGAAGCGCGCTCGACGATATTGATTAACAGTTCAGTTGGTAGTAAGACTGGCATCTTCTTGTGTGTAGTCAGGTGCTGATATGAAGAACTTGTCGTTTCGTCGTTGTCGAGTGGCTCGAGTCTAAGACAAAGGAAGGATGGTTGTCTGAAAGTTCGCACGGACCTTGCACTGAGTCGAACTCTCCCACGATAGTGGGTGCACAACGGGCTTTCCTGTTTCTGGCACTGAGCAACCGACGATTGCTGGGAAGGACCCTCGCAATAGACGGCGGAAGGAGTAAAAGACGAAACATATCTGAAGATTAACCGAAGATGAGGCTACAAATCATCCTGTTTTGTCCTACGTGTAGAGCACATCTGGCCATGCAAGCCTCGCCAGTCGATATTATTCTTTCGCCGCTTCGGACGCCATCCCGGTCTCCACTGCGTTCGCCTGTCCTTCCACCGATGGCATTTCAAACCGCTTTTGGCCTTACATGCTGCCCCAGAACATATTTTCAGTTCCCGAGTGGTAGAGTCCATCCTCTCCATTCCAGCTGTTCCGTGTACACGCTGGCTCGCTCCCAGATGCTCTCGCCTCCATGAGCCTCGTTCTCCCAATCGATCTCTTGTATGCCTCTCCCTCGTATCACTATGAACAGCCTCTTGTCCTCTTGCCGCTCCTTGCGGACCAATTCGTGAAGAGTGATCCAATCATGGTTCCGTGCCTCTCCTGCCTCCAAGACAATCATCCGCAAACTCGCGTTCGCAGGTCCAGGTCTCGCTCTGTGCGGATACCATTTCAGCATGGCAGGACCGTCCTTCATGCTTTCGTGGGTGAACGATATGTGGGTCAGGTTGCGACACCGGTCCAGGACGCGGACAGTGCACATATATAAACGTGTACGGTGCCTCTCCCTTGCAGACGCGCAGGCAAGTGATCGCATCTAATGTTTTG
Organism: Punctularia strigosozonata HHB-11173 SS5; assembly: GCF_000264995.1. Taxonomy (NCBI): domain Eukaryota; kingdom Fungi; phylum Basidiomycota; class Agaricomycetes; order Corticiales; family Punctulariaceae; genus Punctularia; species Punctularia strigosozonata. The sequence goes on from NW_006767450.1 coordinate 533,343, forward strand.
CGTACGGTCCACCCTCTCGAAATCTTCATGCTGCCAAAAGTAGGCCGTTGCAAGATGAAGGTCTCCGGGCGCACGCGGTGGCGTCGGTTCGGGCAGAGATAGGAGCGACTGGCGCACGCTCCCCAAGTTCAGCTGGGTGCGGCGTCCCTCCACGTTGGTGGAGGCATCGTCTACTGGCCGCTGCCCGGTCCAGCCGATCGACTGCAGGTTGGGGAACAGTCGAAGCAATCTGTCGAGTATGGCGAGATCTAGATCGCTGGATACACCATCACCGCGCTCCGGGTGATCGCAGTGACCGTGTGCCCATAGTCGTCGGACATGATGAGCCCGCGCCATCGGCTTGTCATCCCGTGCCATCTCAGCGATCCATCCTTCGAAAAGTTCCGCGTCTCCCTTGCGGGTAGTCGAGAGCGCCGCGTAAAGGTGCTTCTCCGCGATTTGCTGCACCCAGGATGCGACGGGGCAAAGACTGCGGGATAAAGGAACTGCGATCCTTGTTTGCGGCGAATTCGTAGATGGGGATTCAGAGTTCATATGGAAGGCAGCTGGGCATTGCTAGAACGCGATGGGAAGTAGTGGCGAACGTGAGGAATGACCGCGTCAGTTTTATGTATACAGGTACCCCAAGAATTCGTACGGAAGACGAGGACTTATGCTATTATCCTGTTGCACCGCGTTGTTGATGTGGAAGATGAAGTGAAGCAAGGGGGGGTATTGTGCGCTATTGCGCGTGTAAGATCTAAGGCGTCAGACAACCGGCACGTTTTTCTCAAGCAGCTGCACTACATACGACGTCGACCATGGCAGAGACTCGAGCCCATGCGCTTTCGCCTGCACTTTATTTCAACCTATCAACTCGGATGGGAACTCGCGCACATGCAACGTGACAGTCGAGAAACGGGGAATGGGCAGAGCACTCGACGTGAAAATCGATGCTCGCTCGACGTTGCCGTCCTGACCCCTGGCAGAGCACATACTGTCAGGAATACCGCAGTCTCCGCCTGGAACTTCTTGCAGTCCAAGATACCGACAACAGGACATCAGAGGCCGTACGCAGGCCCTCTCGAGCATATGTCCTGGCTCCAGCGCCCTATGCCCACGCTCGAGAGAGCTGCGGACATCAACCCTATACCCAACCTCGCTCACGGGCCTGCAAACATAAAGCCGCGATCGGGACCGGCGGGGACCTGTACGAATCTGAAGCATGGCTACGAAGGCCGAGACGAACCTTGGGTGGACCGGACACGGACCTTGGCAGTACACCGTGCTGTCGGGCACGGCGCTTACAGACGAACTTCAGCGGCTCTCTGCGCCGACCTCAGTCGGCACGGCGGACGCAGTGACGTTCCAGCCCTCTCCGAAGTCGCACAGTCAAGATCGTTACGTGGTTCACGAGTGGGAGATTGGTGCGACGGGGCAACATTGGAAGTTTGCCGGGGTGTTCGACGGTGAGCTCTTCACCCTTGAATTCTCGCATCACGTCGTTACTCACGAGGCTCACTTCCTCTAGGCCACGGTGGCGAGGCAACTTCCGAGCATATCGTCGATGTCTTCCCGGATCTCGTCCGTCAGTCACTCGAGCAGCTGCTTTCCAACTCCCCCGAAGATGTCGTCCCAGCCGTCTCGGATTTGTTGGTGAAATCCATCCGTGACTTCGACGAGGGGCTCGCTCTGGACCTGTTCGGCATCTTTCCCGGTGGTTTGGAAGAAGCCACCGGGCTATCGGACGACGAGCTCAAGGCCCGCATGAGCGAAGGCGACAACCAGATCAAGTTCGAGAGGTGCATGTCCGGTACGACCGCGCTGATATCTTTGTTGGACCCCGCTGGGGCCAACCTTTGGGTGGCGAGCCTCGGAGACTGCAACGCCGGTACGTATAATCATTCTTCTGCGAGCGTGCACTTCCCTTACACGTAAACGCCCAGTCGTGGGCACCCAAACCGGTCCCGAGCAGTGGCAGCTGGACGTTACCGACGGCAACCACAACGGCAACAACTCCGAAGAGGCCGCTCGTGTCCGCCAGGAACATCCTGGAGAGGACGAGTGCGTGATGGAGACGCCGTGGGGTACCCGAGTCCTGGGTGCCATCGCCATCACCCGAGGTACGGGATGTTCCATTAGCCAATTACGAAGGTGGGACTGACCTCTCGAACAGCGGCGGGCGACTATCATTTCAAGTTGCCCTTACCATGGATTGAAGTATCGCTCCGTGTCAAGGAGATCAAGTTCAGCTACACGAGTTTAGATGCTTGGAAGGCGCGCATCCGGACTCCGCCGTACCTGTCGAACGTTGCGGGCATCCGTCACATCAAGCTCGACCCGCTGCAGGACGGTCACAAGCGGTTCCTGATCATGAGCTCGGACGGGCTATACGATTTACGACCGGAGGAGGACATGGAGTCGCCAGTGACAAAATATGCGCTGGGATGGCTCAAGGCCGCCGCGAAAGCGCAGGACGCGGGAGGGAACCTTGCGATGGAGGTGTTACGTCAGGGCCTCGGCGGCGAGGACGAGGCGAAGGTGTCCGCAATGCTGACGCTCGAAAGTGAGGGCCGGTGGACGGACGATATCACGGTCATCGTCAAGCCCCTATAGGCAAGCGCGTTTATCTGTATATAAGATATGTATCTAGGCTACGTGTCTAGCAAATATTTATTTGCGCGCTTTGAATCCAATGCAGGGTGATTCCCCTCTTCACACTACACAGGCTGTACAGTCCGAGCCATCGAAAGCGAGTACTCGTACGCCATCAGAAGAAGTCAAATTCAAACTGTGGCAACAACTATTCTCAATACCTGATTCTCAAGTATCATCAAAGTTTTGGACACTCACGCACGGGTTGGGATCGTCTGGCATTTTGCCTCCCATCAAGAAGCCGATGATTTGCGCCTTTTTCACGCCCCTGCCCTCCGCCCCTCTAGTACCATCACCCCAGCAAGAAATGGGTTCGATTGTCTCCCTCCCTTCGCAGGGTCGTTTCCGGACTTGCGCAGGCAGTATTCCTCGTATGTCCAACCCAGCATGTCGCGCATCGTCCCGTTGAAGAAAGGACCCATCTTCTCGATCTCCTTGGCTTCCGCGCGCATGCACATCTCCGACACAGTAGCTGGTGGAAGTTTCGGTCCGAACGGGTTAGGGATGTGATCGTGACTCGATTCCACCATGCGCTGCAATCGCGGATATTCAATCGGGTCGTTCCACCAGCCGTCGAGGCGGAGGTACTCTTCCTCGTGCGAGTAGGGGCAGAAGTCGTCCGGGCGGTGGCATTTGTCGAGGAGGTAGGCGAGACAGATGTTGCGGCCACTATAAGACGTAGAAAGGGCGCACGTCAGCTGAAAATATCCAGAGAGACAGGACTTCAATATATCCACTGCAGTATTGGCCCAACTCAACGTATCCTTTCTATCAGATTTTGAGGTTTGTCTAAGGCAGGATTCCATGTGTACGGAAGCCCGTCGAGAGCTCGCGGTAGTCCGTGACATGCTCGACAGCGGCGACTATGATGACGAGGACGAGGAAGATATCGTCTCTGAAGACGAAAAACCCTTCTGGTTCCGTGACATTGGATGCCCGTCCGACTCCGAAGATTTCAAGCGCGAAGGAAATGGGCTGCAGTGCCACGACTACAACCGCGATGGCTGTAAGAGAGGACCGCGAAGTTGTCCGTACAAGCATGGGCCGGATCATCGGAGTATCCGCGACGATCTGTACGCTTCTTTCCGTCCACCACGACAAAGCGTACGAACCATGCATGGCGGCCCTGATAAGTCCTATACCCTTTCGAGCGAGACCTCGGCGGTACCGGGATTTCAAAAGTCTTTTGTCATACTCCAACGCCCGGCCGGCGCATTGCGCTGCTGCATGATAGCTGCGGGTCACGAAAGCGTCGAATGAGCTGACACAAAATCAACATCATGATAGCAAACTCTCGTCACGTAATCATTTCTTTTGAGAAAGGCTGCCGCCAGATTACTCAAGTACCGAGGGCGTGGTCCATCCACCTGCGCTGCGTGGAAGTACGCCTCTATTGCTTTGTGCCATTCCCCCTTTCTGAAGAACGCGTTACCCTACAGGAGCCAATCTTGGATGTGAGTTCACCCGACCCCCGTATGTTCTGAAGGGTCTGTCATGTTACTCGCCTTATCCTTGAAATTCTCGCCTTCTGTATTCTGTTCTTTCTGCATCGCACGCCGCTTTTCTGCACGCGCCGCGACTTCCGCCTCTCTGGAACGCTTCCACCTCGGATCGTCCACTGCGTTTGGAAATTCCGGTTCTCGAAGGCTGCAGAGAGCAAGGATGACTGGCGTTGTCTGGGGTGTGCCGTGCAGGCTGCCTACGTAGCCAACGTGTCCCTTTCCAGAAGCGGAGAATGCGACCGACGCGTGGTAGTTGAGTACAGATGAGTCCTCTTCGTTCCTGTATCCGTAAACAACGTGCCAGGGGGGGCGAGGCCTGGGCCAGAGATCTGCAATGCATGCACGTCGTACTCGATTGCGAGCTCCTGCTTCGACACGTTCAGTACTTCCAGGCGCGTTAGCCTGTGCTTGGCCTTGCGGTAAGCGTCCGCCCTCCAGTTGAGTCCCCACACTTGGAGGAAAAGAGTGTTCATGTCCTTGGCATGTATTTCGGCCGCGAAGTCGCAGGCGTAGACGACGGTGCCGCCGCCGTCTTTCACGTAGCGCTTGAGCGCTGCCGGCGTCTTGGAGTGCGACAGCTCCGCCATGGCGCCGTCGGCTACGACCACCGCGGCAATTGCTTGCGGATTGCTGAGGCGCGTGATCGCCTCGGCGTCGGTGCGGACTTCGACGAGTGAGCACCGCTCGTCTAGCGCAGACAGCAGGTGGGCATATTGTTCGTAAAAGCCTGGCCGACTTGCGAGGCGAATGAGGAGAACGGTCGGTTTTGAGCGAGTCGTCATGTCGTACGTATCTCATATTCTCGTACTGTCTGTCAGGCTTCGAAGGCGTCTGTTCTTCGCAATTAACGTCGTATTTGGCCTATCCAACGACTCAAGGTCCTAGAGATATCTCTTAATTCTTGAATATAAGTATGAATGAGAGTGCAAAAACGTACGGAACATCGCATGGTGCAGTCTCTCCAACGCCTGTTTGCCCCTATCCATCCTGGTCATGAATAAGTTTGGCTCGTGACGCGTTCCAAGCGCGGCGACATCGTCATCGGCTAAACTGAAACGCTTGTTTGGGCGCTAAAATCGGTATCCTACGGACGTACGCAAATATGTGTTGTGAGGAAACATGACAAAACACGTTTTGCGGCGCTCAAGCCTCCCTCTGAGCTTACAGTGTCTCACTAAAGTTACTCCTCACAATGCGTAGCCGAAGGCAAACCCGCTTCGCTTCGCAAACCACATCGAACGAACAAGGAATGTAGGCGAACATTGCCGACAAAAACCTCGCAGAGCGTCTAGCATCAGAAGTCCCATCGGCTGACCCGCCAGTCTTCGGCCTCCTGGGCCAGCTCCTCGATGATCTCCAGGATGATCGACGGGTATGCTGTCATACCCTTCTCCTGTCCGCCTTCCCTCTCCTCCACTGTACCTGGTGCTTCTTCAAGATCTTCGGCCGGGGAACTAGGGCGCGAACCGTGCACTGCCAACGCTGGCAGGCTGTCCTGCGTCTGCGTACCCTCCGCCGCCGCAGCCACAGCCTGACACCGGAGGTGGCCACGCGAGTCAAACGGCGGCGGGTCGTCGTCGAGCATGAGCTGGCCAATGAGCACCCCAACGCTCTCGCGCTTCCGGACCGACCCCGCCCGTCGACGACGCGCGGCGCCTTCGTCGTCTTCTTCTTGCTCTTCAGGTACGGGATCCAGCGTCGCGCGGCGCGGGGTCGCCGGCGGCGAGCCATACATGACCGTGCTCGAGAGCCCCGGGGCGGAGAAGTGCTTCGCGCGCCTCGCTGCTGTCGCCCGCACCGCGCCCTCCGCATCTGCACGGTCATGGCCACGGTCCGGCTCGACCGCATCCGGGCCGCCGCGGCTCCCGGCACTGCGCCGCATGGCGACCAGCGTCCTGGTCCGGCGCGGCGTCTGCCCCTGCCCCTGCCCCTGCTCCTTCTCGTCCTCCGCCGGCGTTTCCGCACCGTCGCTCCCAGCCACCTCCGCCTCTCCCTCGCCGTCCACTTCGGCGACGGGGGGAAGCCGGACCGAGAACGTGAGTGGCGACGAGGCGGAGATCGAGTCCGAGCTGCCGCAGACGCTGAGCGCGGACAAGGTGTAGCTGCTGTCGAACGCGTCCCACGGGCGCGCAAAGCAGGCTCGGGAGTCGGTCTGCCCGGCCAAGCCTGTATCGAACCGCGCAGATTCCTCCTCGTCCTCCTCCTCCTCCTTGGGTGGTATCAGAGCAGCGGCGCAACGCGGAGGTTCAGAGACAGGATCAGACGGTTCGATCGAGGCTTCCAGGTTAGGTTGACGAGCGTCGGTTTCCGGTAGCCGTACATCAACAGGGTCGGTCTCGAGGCCAACGTGAGTCCGGATCGCCGGTGCGAGGTCATCCAGGAGCAGCCAGAGGTCCAGAGGTAGATCATCCGTCCGAGGGGCCATATTACCACCCGGCGCAGCGAAGTTGGACTTGTTGGGCAAGAGCAGCCCGCGGGCATTGTTCGACGGCAGAGGACCGCAGCCGGGCTTGACTTTGGCCGTGGCGGGAGAAGGCAGAGATAGGGCGCACGAGTTCTCTTGCTGATCACCTCCGCGAGTGTTACTGTTAGTAGTAGTACGAAGAGGAGAAGCAGTGGCCGTGGACTGAGATATGCGAAACAGGTACGCGCGTCCTGGGGCTGGAGATACCGAGTGTATTTCTTCTTCGTCGTCAGCGTGGTCGTCATCGCGAGACAGAGAAAGAGCGCCCAGAATCGGCCCGAGATCGTCTAGATCCGCGTCCACTTCCACGCTCAGAGCATCCGAGAAACGTCGACCGAGAACCGGGCGGGGCGCGGGTGATCCTGGTCCTCTACTGAAGCGCAGATTCCGTTTCAGAGGCGACGGCGACTTGCGCACCAACGGTGATGCTGCGGAAGAGGTGGAGGAACCAGATTGAGTTCGGGAGAAGAGGGCGCTTGGGAGAGAGGAAGGAGATTGAGTTCGCTCTGCGATGTGAGGTAGGGGGCCTGAGTTGCCGACTGAAGAAACGGGGATATCGTCGTCTATGCCGCTGCCGTCGTTGCGAGCCCGATTGCCTGATGTCAAGGGTCCACGCGTGTGGGTCTTTTTGGGCGTCAGCAGTCGTCCTTGGACGAGGTCCATATAAAGAGGGTTTGAGTCGCGAGTCCAGCGTGCGGATTCTGACGCCGTTGTGGGCTGACGTTGCAGAAGAGCCATGGTTCGGTTGCAAAAACGTTGCGTGAGAGCTCCCCCGGGTAACAGGTCCGATAGAGAGTATATTTAGACAAAAAACGCGTTGAGTAGAATGGTATCTCTCGGTGAAAGATCAACGCAAGAAAGGAGGCGATAGGCTGAGATGTGAGACGAGCGGAACGCGAGGACACGATGGAGGTCAAGGGCAAAGACGGGTGCGCCGCGGTCCCAAACCGAGCGGGCACATACCACTGGACATTCACGTGCTCCTCAAGGGCTTTTCACTGACAGCGGCATTGCTCGCCGCCTTTCTGAGACCGACGGCGACACCGTCGTCAACGTCCACCGCCCACCAGACGATGGGCCCGCCGAGCACACCCGCAGCGGCACCGGACTCGCCGCGCGCGTCCGAGTCGCCGCCGCCCTCGGGGCTGCAGGGCGACCTCGAGCTCGAGCTGCTCGGGCTCGCGAACGCGCTCTACAACCTCGGCACGACGGTCATCAATGACCTCACGAAGGAGAAGGATAAACCCGGCGGGGGAAAGCAGGTCGGGCTTCGGGTGTACGCTTTCGTTTTCTCTTACTTTTGTTTTCTTCTCCCCTTCTCCCCGCCCCCACGGCTTTTGCTGAACGATTTTCGGTGCAGGAACGAGACGATCCAGCACCTGGCGACGCTGGACGACATGTCGCAGCACGTCCGGACGATGGTCCCCATGCAGGTGCTGGCCGACATCGACGCCTCGCGCAACCCGATGCACCTCACCCGCGAGCGGCTCGAGCGCGCCGCGACCGAGAACCAGTTCATGAACGGCAAGATCCAGGCGCTCGAGGTATGCGTGTGTTGGGCTGGGTTTCGCTCTCTCTGATCCCCATTGTCCCTCCCAATACGTATACCTTGGACTGACCCCATCATCTTCTTTCTCGGACAAGTCGTACCGGAGGACCCTGGACGAAGCCATCGCCCAAAGTTTTCCCGATCTGGCACCGTACCTCCAGCCCCCGTCAGATGGCTCTGCTCAGCACCCAAACTCTGAAGAACAGGGCACGGTGGCGCCGAACGGACTGGCGCTCACCAACCACACCGACGCGCAGCAGTCGGGCCCGATCTAGAACAATGGACGTATATACCATCGTGGCACCTCACCCGACGCCAACGCCAAGCTCAGTACCGTAAGTCGTACGGGAACAATATCATTCCCTGTGACTCAGCATCGAACGCAAACTTAGACCTTATTAGCTCCGTGGAAGCGTTTCGGAAACACGCGTTCTTGCCACTTCTTCTGTGCCTCTACCATCGCTCATCATGGCCCTCACGTCTGGGTCTCCCGCGCCATAGCGGGATAAATTCCGACCGGCCGCGATTCCCCAACTCAACATAAACGCGACCCCTCCCCACGGAGCCTATTGCAGAGCCTACGCTCCCAATCAGCGGCGATCAGCAGCCGTCGGCCGAGGCTATCTATGCTACCATATCGCATCTATACTTACATGAAGGATCAGAAGGGTGGAGGGGGGTTGTCGTAAGGGGTCATGGATGTCCCTGGGAGCATGCATGGCAATCATCGGATGGGTAACTGCCGCAGGGAGTGTCCAGCTCGCAGGGATAGGCGTAGAAGCCATTCGATGTTGGTCGGTCGTCATGCCAACCAGGCGTATTACTGTGCATTGCATCCAGGCGGAGAGAAGAAGATGATACAGTAATCGGGCGTGCGTCTCGCGTTAATTGATAGTAGTAGTATGTGTTCTCTTTGCCATTGTCAAAACGGTTCGATCCCATATGTTCGCGGAGAGTTGCGAGTGGCCTGCCATCAAGCGCGCGGCTGAAATCCATCCGGAGCTATTTACCATCGCGTCTCATATAGCTTTTTACCTTGATCCTCCTCCTTGCTCTTCTACCTGGCTCACCGTTTCGAGGTCGCTCGGGCAAACTTGGTCCCTCACTTGAACTCGTGATTTGTCCCTGTCTCATTACGACTCTGGAGTAAGACTCCCAGCGGCGAACGTAACTGCGCCATCTGTCGTAGCTGGGATCAATAACAAGAGCCAGCACCAACTCCGGATCAGCGCCGAAGCACCGGTCGTTTGCGCAGCCCCCATAACATCCGCACTTCCGGCCGACATCACCCCCGCGTTGCCTTCCTCCTACCCTTGCTTTTTTTGTTTTTTGTTTTCTGCGGCCACCACCACCTCAGTGGGGTAGAAGAAGATGTCGTACTTTCTCTACGGCTACAGCCAGCACAAGCCGGCGCGAGAGGGGAACGAGGTCGCGCGGACGCTGAAGACGATCGTAGATGGTGAGTGCCTCTGCCGATTGTATTGATTTGTTATTTCCGACGTTGAAGAAACCGATTGCGTGTTATCGATATACGACAGAACCGGCGTACGCGTTCGACGTCCAGACGCGCAAGGATCTCGTCGCCGTGATCTTGGAAGATGTCCGGTTGTGCGCACAAAACGATCCCCAAACGCGGCTGCTGCGAACCGGTACGTCTCTGTAGTTTCTCTCTGCTCCCCCGTGCACTGAACCTCTTACCCTTTCCCCTACCTTCTTCTATCGCGTCTGTCCTCTCTCCTGTCCGTTCACGATTGAATATGGATATATCACAAAACATCGGTTGGCACACCCAGACGCCGCGCTCGCCCTGCTCGCGATCAAGAACCTCGCCAAGATCCCCATCGGCGCAGGCGTGCTCATCACGGAGCCCAACCTGAAGACGCTCCTCGAAGCCTCGACCGCCTTCCCGGACGAGCCCGCGGCGCAAAACGAGGCGCTCCGGTGCATCGCCAACTCGCTCCTGCTGCACGAGTCTGCGCGGACGACGTTCGTCACCGACAATGTCCGCGGCGACGAACGCTGCGTCGAACTACTTGACGTACGCAACAATTCCCCCCCATCGCGTTCCCGCCTTTGTTTTCTTCAGCTGAATATATGCGGGATATATGCAGAAATCAGACGACCCGGAGCAGATCTTCCTCGCGAGCCGGATCCTCTTCCTCTGCACCGTCTCCTCCCTCGCCGCGGGCGACTTCATCAAGTCCCTCGTCGAGCAAGCGCGTGTCGTCGATGTCGTCGGTCCCAAGATCGACCTTCTCACCGCGGCCGTCGCCGCCGGAACCAAGATGGCCCGCGAGGCGCTCACCGATCTCATGAAGTTCGTCTTCAACCTGCTCGTGCACTACCCCAAGGCAAATATTACCTACCCTCTCTCTCTCTCTACACTACTCATTCACGTCGTACAGCTGACTGACGCGCCATGGGCGCCGATCAACCAGAACGCGCCAAAGCCGGACGACCACGCGAAGGTCATGGGCGAGTACTGGAGCGACCGCTTGGACGGGTACGTTTGCCAATCGCTTCAGTGATTGCAGCACCACCAGCTGAATCTCCGCCTAACAGCATCCTCGCCCCCCTCCTCCGCGCCTTCCACACGCTCCCCCCTCCGCCCGCCTCGCCCACGCCGCTCGCCGCCCCACTCACGCACATCATCCACGCCCTCATCTCCGTCCCCTTCACCCCCTCCCTCCTCCCAACATGGCACGCCCCCGCCCCCACCTCTCCCTCACCGCTCACCACCACCAAACTCGCCTCCGCCGCCGAGTCCTCCTCCTCCCGCTCCGGCTCGCCCACGAGCACCTCCAAACCTCCCGGCGCCTTCGACCGCGCCATGTCCGTCCTCTCCTCCGCCTCCCGCCGCTCCTTCTCCGGCATCCGCGGCTCCTCCCCCTCCCCCTCCTCCCCCTCCCCCTCTCCTCCCACCTCCTCGATCGACGTCCTCAAACGCGCCCAAGACCTCCTCGACGCCTCTTTCGCCCACTTCCTCCAAGGCACCTGCGACCCCGACGACGCCGCCGTGCGCGAGCGCGCCTCCGCCGCGGGCGACACGACGCTCGACGAGCTGCACGGCCCGCTCGTCGTGCTCCTCACCCGGCTCGCGCTCGCCGACGCCGCCTGGCGCAAACGCACGCTCGACTGGCTCGTCCCCGCAGACCTCGACCGCACCGGCCCACCGCTCGAGGCGCGCCCGACACTCCTCGGCCGTTGCCTGCGCCTGCTCGGATCCGTGCACCATCCCCGGCTAAAAGACGCCGTGGGCGAGCTCTTGTTCGCCGCCTGCGATGAAGACGGTGAGCCCTGTTCTTTCCTTCTTCCCTCCC
>NW_006767450.1:545344-585901 GCF_000264995.1 Punctularia strigosozonata HHB-11173 SS5
TTTTTTTTTCCCTCTCATTTTCGATTTTCCTGCCCCTCTCTCCGATATCTGGTCATGCCACCCCTCCCTCCTCCCCCCCACCCCCTTTCTTTTCTCTCCCTCCTCACAATCTGTCGAACGTCCATCTGATAAATACCCTTTCTTGGATCCCCAGCCGGCGCGCTCGCGTCCCAAGTCGGCTACGGCAACGTCGCCGGTTTCCTCTACAACCGCGGTATCATGGCCAACCCCTCCCCGTCCGCCTCCTCCTCCGCCAGCGCCGCGGGCCCGCAGACGACGCCGGACGGCCGGCCGATCAACGCCATCACCGGCGTCGTGCAGCCGGCGCAGGAGCACAGCGCGCTGGACGAGATGACGGAGGAGGAGAAGGAGCGCGAGGCGGAGAAGCTGATGGTGCTCTTCGACCGGCTCGAGCGCAACGGGGCGATCGCGCCCGAGCAGAACCCGGTCAGGCAGGCGATACGGAAGGCGAACAGTTGAGCGAGGACGAGAGCGATTATTACAACGAACGGACGAGAGAACGAAGGAATTGAAGGACGATGATACCCCGCCCCCCCCTCCCACACACACAACAACACACACACACATAGTGCTCCCGAAGATTCCGTTATTTGTTTATCGACCATGCTCCGACCGCTAATTATATGCGAATGGTCCGAAGTTAGGGCACGATGCCTCGATATCTACTGTAGCCCCAATAATACCCCCATGATATGATCTGTTTAACGATTCGATCGCCACGATACACTGATATATTATGCTTGCTTGAGATGCCAATCGATCCCGCATGAACACCTCGAGAGCCGCCGCCGGCAGGGTGGGTGAACGACATGCGCATGCTACTATACAGGAAGGCATTTTGGTCCCCGGTGCTTTTCGTACCTTCCCCAAGCGGTGCAACGTGTGCAGACAGAGCACCGTGCGGACGATCGACAGGGCATCGACAGTGGGTGCGGTCACTCATTCGTGAATCGTAGCTCATGGCGACTCGACGATCGCAGACGATCGAGGGGGTCTCGAGCCATGCGATGCTGGTGTCGGTGGGATGCCTACGTCGCCACGCTTTTCATCGCTACCGACGTCGTCGCGATGTTGTCCACGACGGCGCGCTCGGCCGCAGAGTCAGCCGCCTTCTTGACCGCCGGGTCCGCGCCCATCTTATGGTACTGCGATCCTCCAAGAGTCAGCGTACGATCCCCATCTCCCTCTCCCCACAAACAAGTACAAAATGAACGATCAAAAGGAGGTGGGGGGGGGGCGCGGGTAAGAGGAGAGGAGCTGGATATATGCGTTACCTTCTTCACCGCGGCCCAGTCTGTGATCTCTTGCAGCCTATCCAGGGACACGAGATCGCCCTGGACGACGGCTCGCATCTTCGCCTCCACGTCCGGCGCACTGAGCTCCGCCGCCGCCACCCGCACGACCAGGAGCGCGCGGCTGTCGTCTCCAACGCCGTACCGGCGGATCGCCTCCGTAATCTAAACGCGTCCCAACCGTCTGAGCACGAACACTCGCAATGAAAACGATCGATAATAAGGGAAGACGCGGCCCACGTTGTTGCTCGGGTTCAGTATCCACAGGATCTCCGAATGCACCGTCTTCGTTCGCAGCGCGCCCTGCAGTTCGGCGAGGACGGCTTGGTAGATCGCCGTTCGGAGGTGAAGCACGCTGGTGATCTAGGCATATATACACCGGCGTCCGTGAGCGCGATCATCCTGCCGACCTTTGGATCAGGCGAGCCCGCACCAGCCGCGCGTCGACGAACGCAAAGTTGACCGCCTCCCGCTCCTCGTCGCCCTCCGCACCGACCATGCCCGCCGCCTTCACGATCCGCGCGCGCACCTCCGCCGCGTTGCGCACGTCCACAAACAGCGCGACGTGCACGGTCGAACGCCGCGCAGGGAATTGGGGATACATGACGCTCTGCATCTTGAGTCCTCGTTCTTTGTATATGCGCAAGATGTAGATCGCACACAGAGCGGAAGGGCCGGACCAGAGATAACGAGATTACCGCAGAAGAGGCGAAAAGAGCATCAGAGGGACGACGGTCATGTGATCATAGGAGACGACAACATATTATATGCGTGCATGGATGGGGCGGAGACGGACGGAGACCATGATATATCTGCAATATAGGGCACCATGAACAAAGCTAGCATGAACATCCTCTCGGCAATGAATCAGATCGATTAGTCGAAAGTGGTCTTCTTGCCCTCGAATGAGGTAACAGCGCCGTTCCGCGCACCACCACGTCCGCGAGGAGCACCACGACCCTGCAGACGTTCGTCAGCTTAATGTTATCCAGCAACAGACGGAAGAAAAGGCTCACCCTGCCGCCGCGACCACGGTCTCCACCGCCGCGACCGCGTCCACCGAAGCCGCCACGGTCTCCGCCGCCGAACCCACCACGTCCCCTACCGCGATCGCCAAATCCGCCACGTCCTCCACCGCGCCCGCCAAATCCACCACCGCGTCCACCGCCGAACCCACCGCCACCACCACCGCTGTTATCTCTCGGCTGGCTGTAATCGAGCCTGATCGAGCGCCCGCCGATCTCGGTGCCCGAAAGCGCCTCGAACGCGGCTTTGGCGGCGTCGACGTCCACAAACTCGACGTATCCGAATCCCTTCGGCCGTCCACTTTCGCGGTCGGTCGGGAGCCTGACGGACTTGACCTCGCCGTGCTCCCCGAACGCCTCCCACACGGCGTCCTCCGTCGCATCCCAACTGAGGTTGCCGACGAACAGGACCGACGACGGAGCGGAGGTGCTGTCCCCGAACGCCTTCGCCCGATTCTCGCGCTGCTGATTCTTGTTCAGACCGGGGGCCCGGTCGACGTTGACCGGCCGGCCGTCGATCTCCTTCCCGTTCATCGTGTCGATCGCCTTCTGCACCGACGACGCGTCCGCGAACTCGACGTGGCCAAAGCCGCGCGACTTGCCCGTGTTGCGGTCGATGTTGACCCGGGCGGAGACGACCTCGCCGCATTCGGCGAACTCGGACGCGAGCTGGTCGTCGTCCACGTTCCACGAAAGCCGGCCGACGAAGATCGTCTTCGACTCTTCCTCCTGCTCCGCCGGCGCGGCGCTGCCGTCGGCGAGTTTGGTCTTTTTGCTTGCGCTCGGGGCATCGTCCTCTGCCTTGCGCTTGCCTCCCTTGGCGGGGGGAGCGCTGGGCTCGGCCATCTCCACATCCTCGTCGCTGTCGCTGTCCTCGTCGCTGCTCTCGGCAGAGGCGGTGGCGGGCGGCCCAGCGGCAGCCTTTTTGGCAGTGGTCGTGTCGTCGGACGAATCCGAGTCGCTGTCGTCCGAGTCGTCGCTCGACGCGGCCTTGGCCTTCGCGCCAGCAGCCTTGCCATTGGCAGCGGGCTTCTTCTCATCCTCGGACTCCGAGTCCGACGACTCTTCCGAAGACGACGACTCGGCCTTCTTAGCGGGGGCAGCCTTCGCAGGGGCGGCCTTGGCGGGAGTTGCCTTGGCGGGAGCAGCCTTGGCCGCCTTCGCTGGAGCGGCCTTCGCAGCCGGCTTCTCGTCCTCAGACGAGGAATCCTCGCTCGAATCGCTGCTGCTGCTCGACTCCTTCTTCGCCGGCGCCGCCTTCTTCGCCGGGGAGGCCTTGGCCGATGCAGCCATCGCGGGGGCGGCTTTTGTGGGTGCGGCGGCCTTGGCCTTCGGCGCCGGCTTCTCGTCCTCAGAGTCCGAGTCGGAGTCAGAGTCGGACGAGGACTCGTCCTTTTTAGCGGCGGGTGCAGCCTTCACCTGCGCGGCTTTGGGCTTCTCGTCCTCAGACGAGGAAGAGTCGCTCGAGTCGTCGCTGGACGCGGCGGGCGCAGCAGCCTGACAACAAATTGAGAGTCTAATGATAGAACGTGGGGTGCTGAGATTGAGACGCACCTTGGCCTTGCCATTTGCCTGCGCCTTGGGCGCGGGCTTTTCGTCCTCAGATTCGCTCTCGGAGGACTCCTCGCTCGACGAGCTCGGGGTCGGCTCCTTCGGCGGGGGCGGGGGCGCAGCCTTCGCCTTCTTGCTCTCCTTCTTTTTCTGTTGTTGTCCCTTCATGTTTAGCAAATAATGAAAGCGATATTGAGACATTAAAAAAAACGCACAGGGGCAAGCGCAGCTGCCGTCTTCGCGGGCTTGGCCTCCGCGGCGGGCTTAGCCACCTTTTTGTCCGCCTTGGGTGCCTTCTTGTCCGACTTGGCCATTGTGTAAAAGAACGACTGACAAGTGGGCGGAGGGGAGGTAAAGGAGGAGGGGAGGAGAGGGTATGAAGTGAGGGGGTGAAGCTGAGAGAGTTTGCCGGATCCAAAATTTAGACAGGGTCGGGGGTCCCCATAGTCAGCGCCCCGTCGGGACCCCCGAGCATCGCGCCGCTACTCGACGCCAGGGGCGGCGGGCGTCGGGCCGCTTTACCTTGCCCCTCACTCATTCACTGTCCACGATCACTGGCGCGCAATGAACGCGGACCCAAACGACACCTACTTCGACGTCGTCGTTATTGGTACCGGGCTCACCGAGTCCATCGTCGCTGCGTACGTCGACCACCTCGACGTAAACGCCGACAAGTGACTAAGCGAGGACAGCGCAGCGCGCTCTCCAAGGCCGCCTACCGCGTCGCTCACATCGACGACAATCCTTACTACGGCGCCGACGAGGCGACGCTTACGCCTGAAGAGCTGCTCGAGTGGGCGAAGCAGCGCTCTGCCCCATCATCGGACGATGAACAGACGACCGCGTACGCGACCGCGCAGCGCGCGCGCTTCTCGTCCGTCAGCTGGGCCGGTGCGCCCCCTCCCTTCGCGCGCCAATACGCACTCTCGCTCGCGCCCTCGGTGCTGCCCTCCACCGGGCCGCTCATCTCTTCCCTGATCGCGTCAGGCGTCGCACGCTACGGCGGCTACCGCCTCGTCGAGCGCGTCGGGATCTACTCTCCATCATCACCGTCAACCTCATCGACCTCATCAACTATGACAACCGGAGGGAGCGTGCGCCTGGTACCGAACGGCAAGGAGGACGTCTTCAAGAGCCGCGACCTCTCGCTGCTCGACAAACGCCGGCTGATGCGCTTCCTCCTCTTCGCCGCATCCGACTTTGAGGGAAAACCCGAGCTGGCGGGCAAAGAGTCCGAGCCGCTCTTGCAGTATCTCCAGCGGAAGGACGGATTCGGGCTCCGGGAGGAGCTCGCGCAAGCCGTCACCTACGCGCTCGCATATTGCACCAGCGCCGATGGTGAGTACACGCAACGTTCGTCCTTTCCACGCGATCGAATCTCTTACGCATATGCTGTCAAGACACGACTCTCCCCGCCCTACGCCGGATTCGCCAGGTGCTCCGCTCTGCGGGACGCTACGGCCCCTCGCCCTTCCTCCTGCCGCACTACGGCGGCGCCGGTGAGCTCGCGCAAGGGTTCTGTCGCACGGCCGCGGTGGGTGGCGCCGCGTACATCCTCGGGCGCGCCGTCACCCGCGTGGAGCCCACCACCACACCGACCCCTCCTGGGTCTACCCCCCAGGGTCAGGATGCGGAGGCAGGAAAGGAGACCATAACGAAGCAGGGCCGCTACACCGTCAGGCTGGCTGGATTCGAAGAGACGATCACTTGTGATCTCGTCATATCCGCTCCGGACTACCTCCTACCGGAGCTGAAAGCAGGCGCGAAACACGTCCCCGTACCGCCGCTCGAAGCCGGCGAGAGCGAAGACGGGGATGATCTCGTATCTTCCTCCAAGCACAATATCCTCGCGAGATGCATCGCCATCATCGACCAGCCTGTATCTTTACAGCCCACACCCGCACCGTCATCCGTACTACCAGCCTCCAGCAGTCCGAACTCCTCGCATACAGAGAACAACGCAGAGCAAGCTCCTCCTGGCTCCACCGAAGCTGAATCACAGCCGAGCGACCCGCCCATCGACACTTCCCTCCTCGTCTTCCCTCCCTCCTCCCTCCAAGACAGCCACGGCTCGTCCACCAGCGCCGCACACGTACTCGTCACCGGCGAAGGCAGCCTATCCGCGCCGAAGGGCAAATGTACGCCTCTCCCCCCTTTCCCCTCTCTCACATACACTACGTACATTCACTCACAAACGATCTTTCCCACAGGGATCGTCTACATCGCCCTCCCGCTTCACGCCCCGCCCCCGCCCTCCACCTCCGCCGAATCCGCCCTCCGGCCCTACCTCGACGCCGTCCTCTCCCTCTGCCCTTCCTCGTCTCCCCCCGATCCGCTCTTCTCCGTGTTCTACTACCAACACCAGCACCCCGTCCCTCCGCCTTCTCCCCACCTCGCCCAAGAGAGTCCAAGCTCGCTCGTCACGCCCCCTCTCCCGCCCGACCTCGTCCACCTGGCGGACGCGGCGGCCACGAACGCCGAGGCGGTGTTCTGGGAGGCGGTGAAGAGCCGTACGCCGCGTGCCGCGCGCGAGAGGGGGGAGGACGCGGAGGCGTGGAGCGTGCCCGAGAGCTTGTGGCCGGCGATCGAAGCGCAGGACGACGACGACGACGAGTGGTAACGCGATGGAGAGCCGCTGGGTCACGCAACTCGGGGAGAGCGGGGACGGCGATGAAAGGGATGGTAAGCTACATACACAGCCTGAGGAAAATGGAAATGTGCATTGCGGAAATATGGACGTTTCTGTCCGAGGTGCTTACGCTGAGGATCGTATCTACGTATACGTACTCCGTGCATAACGGATCGTCAGGGTCACACACACGAGGCTTGCAAGTTACAGTATGACCGTTAACGCGCTGGGCAGGGACGGAAGACGCGTTTCTTTTGGAAAGCTCGCGGGTGCATCCGTTGGCCTCCGCCGATCGGAACTGGTTCTCTTCCCCGAACTTGCTTCTCCACATTGGTTCCTTCGTACCTTTTTCATGTTTCAGTAACTTTCGTCATGGACCCTCGCTAGTTGTTGTACCCATTGTTCTGAACTTGCCGTCACTGGTCCGTCGTAAGTGATACCGGACGGCGAACGCATCAAAAGAGTAGTGATCGTGATCATCTGGCCAATCGTCATCTCACGCGCATATCCCGACCCGTCAGCGATATGTCGACTAGTCGGTGATTCATGCGGGCTTCTTATGTACGCATCAAAGCGCACATAGCCGCCAAATCTAGGTAACCGAACCTTCCGCCGCGCCTCGCGGTTCATTCAAATCACCCGCCTCCTTCAGCCCTACTTAAGCGAACATGCCAGCGGGGCCCCATCTCACCCTATCCTTGCCGTGGAACTCAGTCTACTCGGAGAGACCAGTCCCATGAGCGCCCCGCCGATCCTGGACAACCTCGCAGAGCACCCGGGCCAGACTGTATCAGGCCATTGCGACGTCCACGAATCTGAAGACCATCATTCCGCACTCTCCACACCCGGTCCCTCTCGTATTGTCCAGCCACGCGTTTGTCATTGCGCACTCCGTACGTCTATCATGTTCAAAGATGCTATTCGAACGCGCGTTCAATGAGGGCTGACGTGTTTTCCGCCAGTGGAACCGCTCCTCGGAGAAGACGGATCGTGGCGGACAGCAATCGGTCTCCACGACGTCCATGAGAAGGAAGGGGATGCGGACGCGTTGGAGGACTGTATCAAGATCTATCGCAGGCTCCTTGACGACGGTGGCGCCGTTCAACTCCATGTCAGCGAACAACGGGCCGTAACCCGGAGGACTCTGGCTTTCAAGTTGTTACAGGACCGTAATGGACTCGCCCACGCCAGCGGGCGCCACTGTGTTCTGTCCCGGCTCAGTCGAGCGCTCAGACAGCGCTTCCTGTTTCACGGAGTACAGCAGGATCTCCAGGACGCGGTCGCGCACGGGCGCAGCGCGGTCGAGGCATGTGATTCCGAAGGCGTTTCTTGCCCCGCCACGACGACGACGCTCGCCGACGCGCTGCGCGAGCGATTCGGCAGGCTGTCGAGCGCGGAAGACTTGGACGAAGCGTCTCAGCTCTGCCAGAGCGCGCTGGACGGTTCACCGCCCGGGTGCAAACTGCGGCCCGGGTGCCTGAACGCCATGGGAAGGCTCGCCTGCTACCGGTTTCGATTGCAGGGCATGGCCGGCGGCGCGGCGCAGGCGATCGTGCTTCACAGGGAGGCGTTGCACACGCCTGGCCTGGCGTATCCGGAGGATTTCAAGGCCCGCTTCCTGCTTGCGTTGGCCCTCTTCACCGAATACGAGGTGGACGGTCAGATGGACAAACTCGAGGAGGCGATCAAGCTCTATCGCACCGCGCTGGAGTTGTGTCCTCCAAAACACGTCGATCGGCCGATCGTGCTTCTGAACGTCGGGATCGCGCTCACCATCCAAGGAGAAGACAAGAGCGTCGTGAGCGACGTACAAGAGGCGATCACGCACCTCCGCAACTCCCTGTCCCTACGCCCTCCGGGCGACCCCTACCGGATCAACTCGATGTCCACTCTCGGGAACGCCGTGCGGTCCCGGTTCATCCTCGAGGGCAGGCCGGAGGACCTCCAGGAGGCGACGCAGATCCGGCGGGACGTGATCGCATGCTGCCCGCCCGAGAACCCACACATGTGGATATTCGTCGGCAACCTCGCCAACGTGCTTGGAAGCCAGTACGAGCACTTCGGGAGCCTGGGCGACCTCGACGAGTGCATCCAGCTACAGCGGGAGGCGATGAGGCGCATACCATCGGGTCATCCCAGGATCGCCATCGTTCTCTGCAATCTCGCCGAGTGCTTGATCATGCGTTTCGACGACACCGGTCGCGGCGCCGACCTCGAGGAAGCAATTCAGAGTTTCCGGGAAGCGAGCGACATCACGAGGCCAGGGCACCCTCACTACTCCAATACGGTGGAGTACCTGGCCACCTGTCTCCGCCGACGTTTCCGCATCTCCGGCGCGTACAATGACCTCGAAGATTCGATCGCCCTCTCAAGGCGCGCCATCGGAATGGTGTCCAAGAGCTATTCAGGTTATCCACCTATGATCATCCATCTCGCCGAAGGACTGTGGCTCCGAGGCGAGCACAGGAGGGACCTTGACGACATCATACATGCCATCAAAGCGCTGGAGGATTTGGACCCCGACTTGACGCCCGAAGTAGAGCGGCAACGTTGGTTCGAGATCCTCGGCAAAGCGTACTTCGCCAAGTTCAAACACACGCGCTCTGCGTCGGACTTTGAGAAGGCGCGTGAACTCGTGGAGAAACAACTGGAGCTGCTCACCACTGGCCATCGCGAGCGCTCCAGGCGGCTGATCGACCTCGCCGAGCTTCACCTCGAGCACGGACCTGGTCGCGACATCGCGCAGGCACTGCAGTTCCTCTCAGAAGGCCTCACGGACGACCACCTGGACGTTCGCGCCCGGCTGCGAGAAGGCGTCCGCTTGCTCTCGGCCATCGAATGCGACCACGGGGACATCACGGACGACGTCGCGACCTACTCCCGCCTGCTGGACGTCTACCGCACAATCGTCCACTTGCTCCCGCGCCTGGCCTTCTTCGAAGTCGACCTCCCCTCCCGCCTCAAGACGCTCGCGGTCGGCCAGAGCGTAGCCGTCACCGCCGCAAGCCATGCGCTCGAGCTGTCCAGGCCGCAAGACGCGCTCGAGATACTCGAGCAGTCCCGCGCCATCTTCTGGACGCATTCGCTCCGGCTGCGCTCGCAGTTCGACCTCGTCCCGGACGAGTATCGACGGCGCCTGCTGGAGCTGTCGCGCCAGCTCGACCGGCACGACGAGGGTACCGGGCTCGCGATCGAGAAGCAGCAGCTGGAGCTCGCGCGAGCAAGGAGGTGGAAGCAGACGGACGAGTTCCATAATCTGGTGGGCCAAGTCCGGTCCCTGCCCGGCCTCGAGCGGTTCATGCTCCCGGATGACCTGACGGCTCTATCCGGAATCGCGCGACACGGGCCCGTCGTGGTCCTCATCGCGTCTAAGGTTACGCGCCGCGCGGTCGTGCTTAGGCGTCCAGGGGATATAGTCAATGTTCCTCTTCCCCTGGTGTCTGTCGAAGGGCTTGTGCAGTCCAGCAAGGGCTGGAAGTCGGTCCTCATCAGCGAGAAGCGATCCGTCACGCGCGACAGTCGACTGAAATTGCACAAAACGAGGATCACGGGCCAAGAACGGAGTGCGACGCACGTCATTCTGGAGCAGCTTTGGGTGGGCGTTGTGAAGCCGGTACTCGACTCACTGGGACTCAAGGTGAGCAGAAAGATGTCTGGGAATCGCCTATACGTAGTCCCGACCGGAGCTCATCCAATGCCCGACAGCCCTCGCAAGGTCGAGATCGCCCTCGCCTATGGTGGTGTCCGACCGGAGAGTTCGCTCGTCTGCCGATCCACGCTGCGAGCGGCGGGGACGAAACGTGTTCGGATTACGTCGTTTCTTCCTATATCCCGACCCTAGGCGCCCTCGCGACCGCAAGAGCGTCGTATACGCCCCTCACCAAACGACAATGCAAGGTCCTCCTTGCGGCCGTGCCGCGGTCACACGTCCCTATGTGGGCCGACCTACCGTCGATCGTGGACGAAATCCAGAACGTGGCAGAGATATTACCCGCCGATTCGCTGATGCCGATACCGGATACGGAGGACGCCCGGGTGGGGGACGGACGTGGTGTGCACGCGCAGACGCTGCTCGACCGGTTACCGGAGGCCAACATTTTGCACCTAGCGTGTCATGGCATGCAAGACCCAGAGAATCCGCTCGAGAGCGGCTTCGTCATGCGCGACGGCATCCTCAATATCGCCAGATTGATGGGTACGCCGTCTCCGAACGCGCTCATGGCCTTTCTCAGTGCATGCGAGACGGCTAAGGGCGACAAAGTCAGTCATCGAAACTGGTGACCACCACGTCCAAACAGATGCTGACCATGCCGTGCGCGAATATTGTAGAATCAGCCAGACCAGACCATCCACCTGGCAGCAACGATGCTGTTCGCTGGCTTCAAGAGCATCATTGCGACGCTGTGGTACGTGCCGCAGCCCGTTCTTGATACAGGAAGCTCACGACGCCGATCTTCAGGTCCATGGAAGATGTCGACGGACCGATGATAGCAAGCCACATCTACAAGGAACTATTCCACGGAGGGTCCGAGCACCTGGACCCTGACATCATACCATACGCGCTCGACTCTGCAGTACGAAAACTCCGGGAGGTGGAAACCTCCCCGAGCAGATGGGCACCGTACATACATCTCGGGATGTGATGGAACCCTGAGTTCACGATCCCTCTGTACTTGCACGGTCATCTTACACCTCTTCACATAGACTCATTGTCTCAGCAGCTCGTACCCACTTACTAATCCATTAATGTTGACGTAGCATATTTTCTGTATATTTGGACGCTGTGCTCATAGCATGACACAGACTCCCGGTTAAAGATTGCAGTGTTGGCTCAGATAGGGTCGGCGAACGAGAAAGCGGGAAGCAGGCAGAGAGACGATGAGCACAGCCACGCCGTAATCTCGCCAAATTTGGGCGCCGACGTCGGTTCCGGGTTGTCCTCGAGCACGATAATCTTGGACGAGCATGGCGGCCATCGTAGCACCGACCACGCAATCAGCGCCCTCCGCCGTGCCGCCCTCGGTCTTCACTTTGCCGCAGACGGCGCAGCTCGAGGCGCTCTACACCATCATCCGCGATAAGAACACGAGCCGCGCCGACTTTCTATTTTACTCGGATCGCATCATACGCTTGCTCGTCGAGGAGGGGCTCAATCACCTACCTGTGGTGCCCAAGACCGTCGAGACCCCGACTGTAAGGATAAAGTATGATTTTTGGGTGCTCGTTGTGAACCTCACCTCGCGTGACTCCGTTTTCTGCACAGGGCGCCACATATGATGGCGTCGGCTTCGAGGGCAAGATTTGCGGAGTGTCGATTCTGAGGGCAGGAGAGGTATCGTGCATTGCCGCGTGGCTTTTTTGTTCCAAGGGATGTGACTGAATATCCCAAGTAGGCCATGGAGCAGGGCCTGCGCGAAGTTTGCCGAAGCGTAAGGATCGGCAAGATCTTGATTCAAAGGGACGAAGAGACCGCGCTGCCCAAACTCTTCTATGCCAAGGTTAGAGCAGTTACAGCAGGATAGCCATGCCGCGGAAAGATCGTTCACTAACCGCCGAATATGACCCAGTTCCCGCCGGACATCGACAGACGTTACGTGATCTTGCTCGACCCCATGCTGGCGACCGGAGGCTCCGCGATCAAAGCCGTCGAGGTTTTGAAGGAGCACGGCGTCCCCGAGGAGCGCATCATCTTCGTCAACCTGGTTCGTCTTTGCTATTTCTCTGCGACGATGAAGACTACGCTGAAAGCTGACGACATTCGGATTATCACTCCAGATCTCTGCTCCGGAAGGCCTGAAGAACTTCTGCAGCACCTTCCCTTCCCTGCGTGTGGTGAGTCATTAATATCCATGAATCAGGCATGAACACCCGAATTCAAGATACTGCCAATAGATTACCGGTTGGATCGACAAGGGCTTGAACGACAAGGCGTATATCATCCCCGGCCTTGGCGATTTCGGCGAGAGGAGGTGAAAATCCATCGACCTGTTGAAAATGATATCTCCTGAATATACTCTGCGCAGATATTGTGTCTAAAGGGTTTTAGGGCGTAGCAAATCTTCACGGCATGCTCACGAGCGATGGAGCATCAAACGGACTTTCACGGGCTAATTGAAGAGCAGTGATCATAAAGCTTATTGGCATCTTCAATGCAACAACATCTTTCTTCAAGATCGGTCAGCAGGGTAACAGAAATGAGCCAAGGGTGTCGAGGATCCGGCAGAGAAACAATGCATTGCGTGCTGTACATATGAACATGTGTAGGCGATGTGGTGGAACAACGAAAGCAAGAATACAACAAAGCCGTTACTGGATGCCAAGACGCGGCTTGAGCGCTTTGATGAGCAGCCACTCTTCGGTCGTAACGTCCGCCTTGAACGTTGCCTGCATGCGGGTCATCATCAATAACCCGACGCAATGCAATCAACGTGTGCCCGTACCTTGAGTACATCTATGCTGGCACGCGTGATGTGGCTAACGATCTCGTCCTTCTCGTCGAAATGCCGCCCGAACATCTTCGCCGACTGGTAGACGGCGTGCTCGATCTTGACGGCTACACCACCGCCGGCTTGAGACTTCTTCACCATCTGCGAAACGGATGTGAGCTCGCGTTCTCCCAGGTTGGCCGACCCCTCCGCGACTTACATCGTGAGCTTTGTGATTGATCTCGAGCGACGTGCTTGTTTACGTAGTTCGATCAATTGAGAGATTAGGGGAAAGGGGGGTGGATATTGAACTCACATCTTGCCCAGGTCGATGATCTCTCGCTTCTGCGTGGTCGGATCCACCTTGACGACGCACAGTGGCGTGCCAACGCGCAGAGTGCCGTCGAGGATGTCGACACCGAGAATGATAGGGTCCCGCTTACAGAACGCCGCGATCGTCTTCAGTCGGCACGGCCAGATCGCCTGCGGTGCAGCGTCCCTCCGCTTCGCTTCCATGATCTCGGCATTATACGCCGTGAACGCATCGAACAGATGGTAGATGATGTCAGCTATGAACAGGAGTCACGCCATCAATGTCTGCCTTGCAGTCTGTATTAGCGATGACACGCACCTTTGAAGATCTTGATGCCCAACTCCTCGGCAAGCCTCTCCGCGTCCCTGTCCACAGGAACGTCGAAGCAAAGCATACATGCGAGTTCCTTCGCCTTCTCCAACATCGTCGCCGCTCGCATCACGTCCTTCTTGTGGACGGGACCGATGTTGATGCCCGACACCGGGATCTTGCTGACCTTCAGGAAGTCGAGCAGCGCCTCGAGTGAGCCGAGTGTGCTGGCCTGGACGCACACGCCACGGCCGGACTTGTCGATGGAGCTCAGTAGGTTGGTGAGGTCGCCCATGACCTCGTCCTTGAGGTCATCCTCGTCGTCGTCCGGTCCGCAGACGAGGAGACGCGAGCCGGCGATGGCCTTTTCGAGGTCGGGCGCCGATATCTTGACACCAAGCGCCGCCTTGACCTCCTTGTGGTGCACGTACGCCGACTACGAACGCGATATCAGACACCAGCCCGATGCACTTGGGGGAAAGATCAAATGCTGACTTGCCTTGATACGAAGTTCCCGCAGGGGCTGTGGGGTGAGCAGAGCACGGATTTGCGTAACAATAGGCCCATTGAGACCGCAAACCACAATCTTGTCGCCTTCTCGCAAGTACCCGTTCACGAGCACCACATCGATGGTCGTACCAAGACCCTCAATGACCTTCACCTCCAACACTGTGCACTCCAGCGAGGAGATGTACATCAGCCGCTCGCTCATGCGCTGCTGCGTCAGGTTGACGAGCAACATGATCATGTCGGGCACACCCTCTCCCGTGATGGCAGACGTCGGGACGAGAGAGACGTTGCGACCGAAGTTCTTGTTGTCGTAATAGAGCACGGCGTTGAGTCCCTGCTCTGCGAAGGCGGTGATTGTCTTGGCGACGCGGTCCTCGAACTCGCGTTGCACCGATTTCTTCTGCTTGGCGAGCGAGTCCTGGAACGCGTTGTTCGGGATCGCCTCCCAGCCGTACATACGATCAATCTGCACAACCGTAAGCTTATGCTCTTTACCTCATTTGTAATTCCGTACCTTGTTAAGGGCGACAATGAAGGGCGTTTTGCGATCCCTCAGGAGTCTCAGCGACTCCAGCGTTTGTGGTTCGAGACCATGCTGAGTCACCTCGTAAGAACAGCCAAAGAATCAGAGGATGGCTACTAGCGCACCATAATATCAACAACGAGAATGGCGATGTTACACAAAGAGCTACCACGGCTCCGCAAGTTCGTGAACGACTCGTGGCCGGGTGTGTCGATGACGAGCAAACCGGGAATCTTGTAGTCAAAGCTGCCGTCTTTGTTCAGCACCGTCGTCTTCTGCTTGATCGCGTCCACGGGGAAGTACGTGGCGCCAATCTGCTGCGTGATACCGCCAGCTTCACCTTCCTGTACATTCGTTTGCCGAATCTATCACAACCTGCATCAGCCATGCCACTCTTATGATTCTTGCCTCTGAGGATGCGTCAACGCACCTTATCCAGCAGCTTAGTCTTTCCGGTATCGACGTGTCCCAGAATACAGCATATCGGACTCCGCAGCTCATCTTTGTTCCTCGACGCCAGCGCGGCCTCGTGTGCCTTCGCCCTCCGTTCCGCCGCCTCGGCCTTGCGCTTCGCCGCCATGCGCTCAGCCTGCGTCATCTGTTCCTCCTCGTCGCTCGACGTCTCTTCGTCCGAGCTATCGTCCTCCGACGAGTCGTCGGAGTCCTCTTCAGAAGATTCATCCTCAGAATCGGACTCGGATTCAGGCTCGGGCTTTTTGGCGGGAGCGGCTTTGGCTTGAGACGGTGCAGGCGCTTTGGCTAAAGTCGCGGGTTTCGGTGCAGCGGCAGGAGTCGGCTGGGTTTCTGCCTTGGTCTCCAACTTCTTCGGTGCAGCAGTGCCATTTGCTGACGATAAAAACAGGAGTAAGTAGTGAACGGCGCAGGGAAGCCCTTTCCATACGCACTCTTAGCAGCGGGAGGAGTCTTCGCAGCCGCCTTCGAAGCCACCTTCTCCTCATCGTCGCTACTCGCATCCCAATCGCTCTTCACATCTTCTTCCGCCTTATCCGCCTTCTTCTCATCCCCACTACTCGCGTCCCAGTCGCTCTTCAGGTCATCCTCCGCCTCCTTCTTCTCTTCCTTCTTCTCCACCTTTTCTTCTTCAGGTTCGGGTAGACTTACCGCCTGAGACACAGGCGTAGCAGGTATACTCGACGGCGTCGGCGACGCGCCCTTCGCCTGTGGACCCTTCTGCTGCTTCTTACGGTTGCCGTACACAACCTTCTTGGCGGGCGGTCCGCTGCCCTGCTGCTGTAAACCCTCAATCTGAACGCCGGACGCGAGGAGTGCCTGCTTGCGGATCTCGGCAGCACGCGCTTCCTCCTTCTGCTTCTTCGTTAGGAGACGGCCTTCCTTCTTTGCCTGTTCCCTCTTGGCCTAACATAACGAATCAGTAACCCCTCCCGCAATCAGGAACTAAATCAGATACGTACTTTCTCCTTCTCCTTCCTCCTCTGCTTCTCCTCCTCTTTCCGCTTCGCCTCCTCCTCCGCCTTCCGCTCCTCCTCCTCGATCCGTTTGCGCTCCTCCTCCTCCGCTCTCCTCTGCTCTTCCTCTATCCGTTTCTTTTCCTCCATCAGCGCCTTCAGCGCACCCAGCGCACCCGGCGCCTTCTTCTTCGCCGGTGCCTCCTTTTCCTCCTTCTTGGCACCCTTCTTCTTTTTCTTCTTCTTCGACGCGGCGCCTCCGCCGCCACCAGCCTCTTCCTCGCCCTCGCTCTCGTCCTCTCCTTCCTTGGCGTCCGCTGAGGCCTCTACTGGAGCGGCCTGTGCGGTGTCCTTTTCCTCAGCGGCGTCGCCGGAGGCAGCCTTTTTCGCTGCCGCTTGGGCCTTCTTCTTGGCCTGTACGAGACGAATCAGTATGAAGATGGGCATGGAAAAAATCAATTCTGTAACCTTTTCGCGCTCCTTCTTCAGCTTTTCCTTCTCCTTCTTAGAAAGCACCTTCGTACCCGCGTCGTCGCCCGCCGCGTCGCCGTCGGCCTCCTCTTCGCCATTCTCCGCGGGTGCTGCAGGCGCTTCTGAGGAGGTATTATGATGTGGCCCGCCGCAATTAGTCAAATCGTATGCACCATCCTTCTCCTCCTTCTTCCCCTTGCCCTTCTTCTTGCCCTTCTTGTCTGTGGCTCCCCACTCCTCGTCAGCGAGTTCCTCCGCCGTCATCTCGACCGGCGCCTGTCCCTTATCCGCGTCTGCAGCCGGAGACGCGGCCGCTATCGCCTGGTCTGCCCGTTCCGATCACATCAACAAACACTGCAGAAGCTATGAATGCCGGGGTGAGAACGAACGCACTCAGTATATCGTCAACATCGTCGTCTGCCGCCTGTCCCTTGCCCTTCTTTCCCTTCTTCTCCTTCTTCTTCTTGCCCTTCTTGTCCGGGAGTCCCCATTCCTCGTCCGCGAGCTCCTCCGCGGTCATCTCGACCGGCGCCTTCGTTTTCTGATCCGCGCCCTCGTCCCCGTTCGCCGGGTCCTCGTCGTCGAGCGTCTGCTTCTTCGCCTTCTTCTTCTCCTTTTTCGGTTTTGCGGAGGTGGCCTTGATCACGCTCTGCAATGGTGGTGAGAGGGGGATCCATCATTCAGCGCCGTCCGAGATCCGAATGCGGGGGGTGAACGAGACGGGATCGGAACGCACCATGAGCCCTCCGAAGTCTTGCTCCTCCTCCTCGGCTGCCGCCGCGGCGTCCTCTTCGCTCATACCGAGCGCGGCGAACCCGGCGATGCCGCCCTTCGCTTTCGCGAACGGCGCGGATCCCTCGTCGTCCGATGGTATCGCGGAGCCGTTCAGGGATACACCGGCGGATGTCCCCGCCTTCTTCTCCCTGAGTTAACGCACGATGATATTATCATAAGTCACGAGCACCAGAGAGCTTGCTGAGGTGTGATCCGTACCAGAACTCGTCGTCGTCCTGCTTCTTGCCCTTCTTTGCCTTGTTCTTCGGCGCCATGTTGGATGACGGATCTTTTTATCGCGAGGCTTCGCAGGAGGCAAGAAGGTGGTTTAAGCGTGGGATCCAAGCCAAAGAGTCAGAAATCCGGAGGGAGGCTGGCGGCGCAAGAGTCAAGACGAAAGCTTCGGCAGGGAGCTTACCTCAAAGCGATCGATCACGGGACTGGGAAGATGGTGGCGATGCTACTGGAAAACGCCGAAATATTTGTAGAAGCAACGCTTACCCTTTCGACGCGATCCGCTGGACTCAAAACTCAGTCGCAATGACCTCTCAGGCGCACAAAATAGGTCATTTATATGCTTAATTTTCCGATATTTTCTCTGCTAAATCAATCTGTTTTCAAATGAACCAGGTTCCCTTCTGTTCTGCCCCGATTGCGGCACACTTCTTGACTTGCCTCGAGGGGACGAGCCCAGCGTCAAGTGCGACCAGTGCGGCCGTGAAGAGCCCTCTTCATGTGAGCAGGCATTCCTGTTAAGGAACGTGCGTTTCGGATGTTGAATCATGCGGGACGCCAGCATACGACAACATCGAGATTGTCACGCGGTCGAACCCGGACGCGTTGCCCTCGGCGCTGAGGCAGAAGCGCAAGACTCAGACCAAGGCGCATTCAGGAGAGAGTGCGTTGCTGAAGGTACGGGATGCACTTTGCAGTAGAAAAAGATGAAGACCGATGGTGTTGATACACAGGTCACCGAACGGTGTCCGTCCTGCGGTCATGACGAAGCATACTCCAAGGAAATGCAGGTTAGTTGGTCGTCCCTGTCGAAGCCACAAAGTCGTTCACATACTAATGACGACCGCAGCTTCGCAGTGTGGACGAAGGCTCAACTATCTTGTACACAGTAAGCATCGAGGTCCATCGCGTATTTATCAGCTCGAAACCGATCTTATTCCAGTGTGTATCCTGCGGACACGGTTGGCGTGTCAATAACTGAGAGAAGAGGGTTGGGGCCTGGGTCCGTCTTTGATCCGATCGGCGAACTAGCCCGATTCCGAGATGGGCGCTAAGATAAGCGCCGGCGGGCACAGCCCAAAATTTTGACAGGCCCGACCTCGCCCGATTTATCCCTCACCGGCGTGGAACGACTTGACCCCCCGGGGGGCTCTTTTCCTCCTACCACCACCCTCTACCCCAACCCAATGTTCCCTCATCTCCCGTCCGAGCTCCTGATCGCCGTTCTCGAATGCGCCGCAGCATCAGATGGTCAATCCGCCTACAGCCTATGCCTCGTCGCGTCGTGGGTGCAACAGATCGCGGAACGGTACCTATACGCCACGATAGAAACAAATCGCGAGGGGGACGCCCGCCTCTTCGAACGATGGATCGCGCAGATGGCACAGGACGGGGCGCCGATCCCGCGCGCTAAGCATGTTCGCCGGCTGTGGCTCCACGGAAGCTGCCCCGCATCAAAGTCACGTTGGATCGCCTCGGGAAACGCCCTACTGCGCAATCCCGCGCTTCTCGCGCGCCTGGTCCAACTCCTCCCCCGCCTCAAACACGTCGGCTGGACGGCGCAGCACCCCGAAGACGTCGCCCGCGACACCCAAAACCGACCTTGTCACCTGGAACTCGACCGCGTTCGCGAAGCGCTCTTCTCCCTCCCCTCGCCCACGCCGACCGAGACCGCACAAAACGAAACCGTCTCCCTACAGCGCGCCTCCGACCTGCACGTCACGGTCGCCGCCATGCCCTGGATCCCGGACGTCGACAAGGACCTCGCGCCGATCTGCGATGCCGTCACGCACCTGCGCGTTCGCGAGGGCGCCGCCTGGCCGGTCGGGCCCGAGCACGCGCGCATGGCCCGCCTCCCGTGCTGGTACCACGGGCTCACCCACATCTCCTTCGGCTACTCCCGCCTGGGCGACGCCGCCTTCCTCTGGAACTTCGCGGCCGAGCTCGAGAAGAACGCGAGGGCGGAGATGATCGTGCTCGAGGTCGCCGCCCGCCTCGCGCACTCGGAATGGACGAAGCTGCTGGGCTCGATGCGCCCGCGCCGCGAGGCCGATAAGAGGCTGTTCCTCGTCCTGCGCTGCGACCCGCTGCAGGATGACTGGGAAAGCGAGGGATCCGGACGGGAGAGCATATGGGAGCGCGCGAAGGCGTTCACGGCACGGGTTGAGAGTGGAGGGTGGGCGCCGTTGCCCGGCACATGCGGATGGCCTTCGTATTGGGGATATGGTGCTTCACTGGGCGAGTGATGGGCTACCCATCTTAATGCGCTACCTTCTTAGGGTCTTACGTGTGGAATATCGAAATGATTAGAGACTACTGTGATCGTGAGGTCGAACTCCATCAAGAGAAGGGTGACCAGAGGCTGAGACTCAGATTCCAACCTGCGTGCGAAAGGCCACGTGATCGCGAGCTGACGCGCCCGCTTTGTCCGCGTTTTTAGCGCGTTCTGGCTATCCTGACTCTGCCGTGTCCCGCCTTGCAGTAGCAGCTGAAAACTTCCTCTGGAGGTGTGCCACTTTATACTGAAAGGAACAGCATGACCTATCGTATGTATCATTCCAGGCACCGGTGAAACATGGCAACTTCCTCGAAGCCGACCGTCATCCTTTTGTGCCTTGAGAAGGAGCACGGATTCGAAGACGTATACGCTCACTTACTGCATGCGTTGAACCAAAGGGCGTCCATTGTTGAAGTGCTCACCGACGACGAAATGATCCATCGACTGGCCAAACCCCAACAGGTCGCCGCCGTAGTCGTAGCCGATGCGGCAGTGGCGTCCCCAAGCCGAAAGAGGACTCTCGATGCGCTGGTACGGTACAGCAAGAACGGTGGCGGCACTGTCGTATATGGCTGCGGATTCCCTCGTCATGTGCGCCTCGGCGACCAGAACACCATGTTCCACAACGTCTGGGGCATCCGGTGGTTGTCAGGCCAACGCCGCACATGTACCTCCCATCTGTCGTCGCAAAGGATAACCGGACTGGACAAGACAGGACTTGCCTCTACATATCTCGTTGACGCGTTGCACCTCTCCGGCCCCGGGCTCGCCGACTCGCACTGCGTGTACCGAAGTAACGGGGCCCCGCGCAGTACTCCAGTTGCATTCACCTCAATCGGCAACGGATATCTGGGATATGTCGGTGATCTCAACGCTTCAGAGGAGACATCCGCCATTATCATCGCCATGTGCCGTTTGGGTAGGCCTGCAGTTGTATGTCCATCAACTCGCGTCTCGCGTTCTCGCTGACTACCCAACCAGACACCCGAGGAACGAACGCGACCTAAGTTCATGATTCTGGGTATTCTTCAAGAGCACTTCCTAGACGAAGGCTACGACTGGATGACTTCCTCCATCGCATCGAAGGCGAGTGTCGTCCGCGTCGAAGACGCTGCAGAGGCCAAGAAGCTCCTCGCTGCCTCCGCAGCTCAGCGGCCCGACGCGGTGCTCGTGATTGATGGAGCTGTCGTCGAGCCTCGATATCGGAAGCTTCGCGCTGCGCTCGTTACCTTCACCAAGCAGGGCGGCACAGTCGTCCTGGGCGCCAACTTCAGCAACGGGCTTCCCTGGGGAGAGAAGACAGCCGAGTTCTTTGCGCAGTGGGGACTAACGTGGCAGTCGGGGAACTACCACCGCACGACCGTACACCTCAACCCGAACGGCATACCGGGGATGGACACGCAAGGGCTGGACGAGTCCTACTCAGTCAAGGCGCTTAACCTGAAGAATGTTCACCCGAGCTTGCGGGTCTACTTTCCTTCGTCATCTTCCCGCACCGAATCTCACGTTTACGAGCCTATCCCTGTCGACACGGCACAGACGCCCGCGGCCTTCGTTCACGTCGGGCGAGGCTACCTCGGCTACATCGGCGACGTGAACGGGGAGGACCCGACGACGAAGCTGATCCTCCGCATGCTGGGCCTCTCCCTGGACAATCTTGAGGAGAACACGTATGACCGCGTCGTCGGCGTGCGGATCTTCGGCGGCAAAGTAGAACCCATCAGGGCGAGCGAACAAGAACGAGCGGATGGGAGCGGAAGTAGGCCACCGGTGGGCCGTCTGCCCTGGCCCGGTGCAGCGCCGAGCGAGATGCCTCGGCGAAGTCGGTCAAGAGAAGCGGAAGTGAGGGCCCGGGCTGAGAGTCGGCGTGCGGTGCTGCAGGAGAAAAACGCAGCAGGCGAGAAGTTAAAGGAGAAAGTGAGTATCCGATAATTGGCCTAGCGCGAGTCCTATCGTCGGCGATATGTTTCCTGTGTGGAAGAGCGCCGCAATTTAGTTCTACCTGAAGCCGTTGCTGATGTTGCTTCATCGTTAGGGTAATGAACTCTTCCGGAAAGGCGACTTCCTGGGATCTATCGAGGCGTATATGAAAGCGGCGGAGGTGGACGGTCCCCGTTCGCCATACTTGACTAATTTGACTGCGGCGTTTCTAAAGCTAGAGGAGTACGTCAACCAACAACAGTATCTGTGATGTTTCCTTGCTCAACGAGACGCGCAACACAGCTATTGGGAAGTTGACCGGATTGCGACCCGAGCGCTGGTGTACAACAAAAGGTTGATAAAGGCGAGGTATCGTAGAGGGCTTGCACGAAAAGGTCTTGGGCGCATTAGGGCCGCCATCCATGGTAAACTGATCTAGTCTCGAAAGACGAAGGAAGAAATTGATCGCTGGCATCAGATTTCGAAGTCTGCCTCGAGCAAGATCCTCAGTGTGCGGAAGCGAAGCAAGAACTGGCTACCGCTCGTGGGCTCCTTGATGAGGAAGACAGCGACAGTGATGACGAAGTCGTTTCCGAGGACGAAGGCCCCCGCTTCTTCCGCGAGATAGGATGTACCTCTGACTCAGAGGACTTCAAGCACGAAGGAAACGGAAAGCAGTGCAAGTTCTACAATTGCAAAGGCTGCAAGAAAGGCCCGCGTTGGTGTCCGTACAAGCACGCACCAGATAATAGGAGCATCCGAGACGAACTGTGAGTCTCTCTGAGTAACTCAGCATGCCACTTCTATAGTAGTTGCTGATGTGATGGAACAGCGGAAGAAACGTTTGCTTGTTCTACCTTTTGAACAAATGCCCATTCCCGGACGAGTTTTGCGATTACGCGCACTCGAAGCGGTACCTGCCGAGCAATGGCTGGTGGGACGACCCGAG
Organism: Punctularia strigosozonata HHB-11173 SS5; assembly: GCF_000264995.1. Classification (NCBI taxonomy): domain Eukaryota; kingdom Fungi; phylum Basidiomycota; class Agaricomycetes; order Corticiales; family Punctulariaceae; genus Punctularia; species Punctularia strigosozonata. The sequence goes on from NW_006767450.1 coordinate 567,996, forward strand.
GCTTGTCCAACATTTCCAATGCTTACTGGCAACAAGCAGTCGTCGTCGTTCGGATGACGAAGAGGAGGACGCGGACACAGATGACGACGAAGAAACATATGAAGGTCTCAAGGCACTGTTGGCCATGCGTGCGGAGGCTGATGCAATGGATCAACTTGTGGGGCGCATCCTGAACGGCTCGACACGCGACACGCTGGGCTGGACCTTCGAGGATTATTGCGATCGCGAGATTCGGGCTGGACATGCACCAGGGGCAGGGCCCGTGAGGCGTGGTGCTGGAGGCAACGTGGCCTCTTCAGACGAGGCGGTTTACACCGAAGAAGAAGTGAAGGAGTTCTTGAAGAGCGGCAATGTGCCCGGAGATGCGCATATATGGGTGAGTCATTCGGCTTAATACGCTCTGAGCTGGCTGACAGCACCGTTTCAGGATCTTCTGGATTTTATACATGGGCCGCAAGGTTGGTGAACTGACGTGTGGGCGGTGGCTCCATCATTTTCCGTTTTCTGGTACCAGGGATCCAGATACGGGGGTATTTGTGATATCACGGGGCAGGTATTCCTTGTAATCACGACGGAAATGGCGAGCCTAGTAGGTCCTATAACCACGAGGGTTGTTCGCAAGGCACCCGAATATGCACGGGCCGGATCACTTTAGCATTCGTGATGAGCTGTACGTCTCCCCGCTGTCCGTATTTGAGGCTGAGTTTACTGTGGGTACGGTAACAGTGGACGCAACGTATGCCTCCTCTACCTTCTCCAACGATGCGAACTTGGCGAGGACGACCGTGCGTATGCTCATGAGAAGCTCTACCTACCCCCCAATGGATGGTGGATGGACCAAGGGCAGGCCCTGCTTTATAGAATGGACCTAGAGAGTACCGCGGCGAGGTGTAATACGTCGGAGCGTGCAGCGATGGAGGCGGTCATAGGGGCGATGTTGAATGGGACCATTCGTGACGATCCGACGCCGTATACACCCGAAGCGGACTGTCCTTGGGGCGAGGACGTTATGCCATGATTGATATGAATACCAAGTGCGCACGATAAGCATTCTCGATTCGTAGACAAATATGATTATCGTTATGTTGCATGATGTATATGTACAGAACCCGGTACCTCTCCAATCCTGTTCACGCTATGATGTCCATTGGAGACGTGAGCATTCAATAACTCTGCTCCCATGGCTTCGGATTGTTGACCGACGCATATTTGCCGCCGCTCGAGGCACTGGGCATGCTTTGTCCTTTGAGACCCCACCTTCGACGACCGCTAGAATCCCGGCGGCAAATTCCGCACATGCCGTAGCAGCATCCGCAGATGCAAATGCCGACAAGCAAAACCGCCGCGATGACGCATCCCACGATAATATAGATAGTCCTACGAGCGATCTTCTTAACCTTCTTCTTGGTAGAGTCCGATAGGTCGCCTTCAATGAAAGTCGTCTTGTCGGACTTCGGTTCGGCAACGATGCCAGTGATGGCGTCGGAGCCGGTGGTAGTGTTGTCGTCGGAACCATCGTAACCTGCGCTAGGAACAGCGCTAACGCCGCGTAGGTTGTTGAACTCGATCGTGGCCTCCTCCAGATTTGTGATGGGGAGCAGTTGAACATACGGCTCTACGCGGTCATTGGAGGAGTCATCGACGAAGTCGCCGTAGTCGAACAACGCGTATACATTGCGTACTGCGGGGATCCAGGGCGATCAGCCACAGTCCCTGGAAAGATGGTTACAATCTTACGGAATCCCATTCCGAGAATCATATCCGCTGTTCCAGCAAGGGCGTCGAGCGCATTGGGTTGGATCGGTTGGAACTATGATAACGGTGAGGATCATATCATACCACGAACAGAGTGGTATGGGAACTCACGAGGCCGAAGCAGTACTCCACGCCATCACGATCAAAAGGCGGGAGTAGTTTCGTGTTGAGATCTAGTGGATGTATCGGATAAGCGTGGCCGCCGAAGCCGATCGTGACGTTCAACGATTGGTTGCAAGGAAGCGCCCAGGAATTGTTCACTTCCAGATAGAACGACCCCTCTATTTCGCCGTATATGGTGTCAGCCCATTCTCGAGGAATTTGAGGGACCGTAAAGCCGGAGTCGAAGGTTGCAACCATTCGTCCTGGATCAATGTGTGGAACGATGGAGTGCGAGCGAATGCGGTGCCCATTGACGACGACAGGGTCCGGGTCCGTGGCCACCGTCAAGTGTTGAGCGAATTGAAAACGAGCGTCGAGAACGCTGGCATTGACGACGGGTAGCCTTGGCATCGAGGTAACGTTCTCGAAACCGGTAATGAGCGTGGATATGGTAATTTCGCCTTCAAAATCCTCTTCAGTATCGTTTGTCCGGGTGAGCAGCAACGACATGAAGTTCTGGCTGGTCTTGTTCTGAGAAAATATGCGAGAGAGTACCGAGTGAGTTCTAAGGGGATTGCTGCCGCCCTCCTCTATGTCGAGTTCCACGATATCCGAAGAGATATCGGGTCCCAACCCAATGACTCCTTGTATACCGGGAGGAAATTTCATGGCAGATGCATCTGGCACATAGACTATGACAAGTGCGTCAGTTGTGCAGATTCATCGAGGTGATGCGACGCTGAATACCAAACTCCTGGTCCTCAACCACGTATTCATCGAATTCTAGCCGGGCAACACTGATATTTCCTGCGACGCAACGTGTATTTAGACGTCACTGGCGCATCGTGATACCAAGCTCACCCGGTGCTGATCCGGCGGCGTAAGTGAGATTGAGGCTCACGCCCGTGTCGATACGTCCGCCGGGCTCCTGGCCAGTGACCCAGAGATCCGAGCTGTTGATTCCGCTATAATCCATGCCATCCTGCCAAAAATGCGATCATCCCTTACCTCCCCGTATCAAGAATAACGGTGTAATTGTTTCCACCGAGTGTTATGTTGCTGAGGTAGAAGCGATCGCCCAAGTTATACACGAATACTCCCAGCTCGCGGCGATACAATGAAGATTGACGGAAAGAGTGGGGGTTGTACCGCACGCTTCGTCGCGGCATGCGCGCGCCATGTACACACGAAGACAACAACAGGCCAAAAAGCAGAAGGTAGAGCGACATGTTAACCCACAGTCGGGTGAAAAGGGGATGAGACATACGACGGCAGCGCAACAGATTTATATTCAGCGCATAAAGGCTTCGCACTATTCGGTCAGAGGAAGTTGAAACAAGGCCGTGCCCAGGAACATAGCTTTGCTGTCGCCGCGACCGCCAACGACTGCATGCCTTTACACATGCAGCCCCGCGTCGCCCATGCTTCATGTCATGCGGGACTCCACGTTCAGAAAAGGACCATGCTCCGGGGGGTGAAAGTCGATTTTCGATAGCAAAAGGCCAGAGCGTCGTTGATTCAGTGAACGACATGCACGATGTTGTGGCGCAACGACGTTCCAAGAGACATCCGAGGTCGTTGACGGCGAACGACAGCATTTTCATCGGGTGCAGTGACATGGATCCGGGGATTGCACGCGGCACATCCGGTACGCTGTTATTCCAAAGGCTCGTCGGTGAACGAAGATGCAGTATAACATAGTAGAAATATGAAGGTTTTTACTGGACAAAAGTGCAACAAATGTCATGCAAAGGGCTCATCACCGGTGATCACCGGTGAGCACCGGTGACAGCAGCCCATCACTAGTGATCACCGGTGCTCACCGGTGCTCACTGGTGATCACTAGATCAGCACCAGTCAGGACCAGTGACACAGCACTGGTGTGGCTGTGTTTTGTTCCCACGTGGCATTGCATCAATTTTTCTGGGCATCTAATCTAAAGCAGTGATGTAGTAGTGCTACGCCAATGCTGCAATGATTATGGACCGGTGATGCACCAGATCAAACAACTTAGCTATGCAGTGCTGGGCTGGTGTTACAATAGTGCTCCAAGCACTGGTGGCTGAAGCAGGGTGGCTGATGATAGGACACGTGTTGATCACACTGCCCCAAACCTCCTCCTCCAGCACGCTCTCCGTACACACGTCTTACACAATGAGTGGGCTTCCCTCAGAGTCAGGCCAGCAAGGCCAAATGCTTGCCTTTCTACTGCAGCTTATGCAACAATCCAACAGCTCCTTGTAAGGCACTGAGTCAATCTGCATCAGATCGCATAGAACTAACACAGACTTTAGGTCACAGACACTGCCAACGGGCTGGAACGCACCTCCTGCAGCCCCCTTCAATCTAGCAAACTCTATCACAGCTTCGAACAACACTGGTCCAATCTCATGTAAAGCTTCTCCCTTGTTATTCTTCTCCGCATAAACGCTCATGTTTGCACTCATTGTCGTCTTCCTCTTCCAGCGTCCCCACTTCCCCCGTCTGTTGGCATTCCCACACCTGCATATATGAACCCTCTGAATGCTTCTGGCTCCTCATCATCAACACCCCAACCTCTGGGTATCACCTCCTGGATGCCACCACATTCCAGTCTGATCCAGTCCGCAAATGCTGCACGTGTCACCTCTGCCAAGAAGGCCAGGGCCAAGAAACCACTTCGAGCTGGCGCGTCTAGTTTCAGCCCACATGGTGAGCCAGATTTGGGTACCATTACGATATGTATATGGCCAGCTAAGGTCAGATCAGTCGTCTTGCATGAAGTCTAAGGTCTGACAGCACTTGACAGCTTCATAAAATGGACACCTATGTTCATCCCATGCTCTCCATCACCCTACCAGAGCTCTATGGCCTCCTGCGTGGCCTGGAAGATTTGCACTTGACCCTTACCGCCACCGTATCAAAAAGTCAGGACGATATATCTCTCCAGTGCTGGGAAGCAATCCAACGTCACTGCGAGGAATACTCATTCAAGTTTCCATGGCCTGAGCATCTCCAAGGGCCCCTGGACCAGTTACCTTCCCATAAGCTTCCCTTTGACATCCTCAAGTCTACTTCACCTCGTAAAAGCAACGATGCTGCACCGATCCATGTTCACCGTTATGCCAGCATGATACACTCCGGATTCACATATTCAAATATCCAGGCTATATACGCCAAGAAGGCGGCGAATCCTTTCCATCGTGACAGTCCCTTTGTACTTATTTGTCTGTCGCTGTTGTTGTCGCTCAATATATAGCCCCTAACCTATTTTGATATACCTGCAGCTCCTCTCTACGGTGATCTACAAGGTCCCATCACATCATTCCAGCTTCCATTTGGGATAAACGATCCAGATCTACCCCATCCTTGCTTCGCATTACGCTTCTATCAGAAACTGGAAACACCTGATTCATGGCTGGAGCTTGGCTGGGATCCCAAGACAGTCACTTGTGTGGAAAATTGTCCTTCTGGTTCACCTCCTCATCCCCCACCAATGACCGATCACACATCGGAACATTGTCTAGACAGACCTACCCATACGCGACCTCTTTCCCTGGTGAGGAAATATTCTTATGCCCGATACCTGTGCTGATATTATATTATAGGACCTTCAGATAGTACAACAGCCTGCTCAACGCCGGCACATTGAAGACCCCGTGCCAGAAAATCTGTTCTTGTCCCATGTAGCTTCGGAAGTGGGTTTGCCACCGTCAATACCAACATCTTCTCTAGCACCAAATAGTTCGTCTCAGCAACCTTTTACTCTTCTATAACTAATCGTGTACACAGATCCTCCACTTATTCGCCCAAATATCGACAAAGTGACACGTAGTCAGCTGAAAGATTTCTTCATATTCGTAGACGTTCATGCGCCTTTTGCATCTCGGCCAGATACCATGGCCTTACATGGAGTCAACGCACTTGTGGTCGCCCGCGCGATGATGGAGATTATGGTGTGGGATATCGAAGGCCAGCCAGAGGGTTTTGCACCTACAGATGCAACTGCAGTTCCTCCAGCCACCACTCCCAAGCTCACAAAGTATACACTTAGCAATCGCTCAGATTTTTTCTCTCAATTCAGTGCCGACTATCATGTGTAAGTAAATTGCCTCCACAACGTCAACCAATTTCTAATGTAGCGCAGAGGTGAAGGCTTCGGGAGGGGTCCACAGCTAGAGGTCTTCCTCGCCGGAGTAGAGGACTTTACCAGTCCAGATCATGGCCTTTTCGGCATCAGGGAGCAGTGGCGCATGCCTCTTTTTGGTGCTGTATCGACCATCCCAGCCCCTAAACGTGAAAGACGATGGAACACTTTTGGCACCTTCCTCGCTGTTCACATCATTCAGCTACGCCATCGCCCTCCCTATATCAGCCCCTTGCTCGTGTTGGCATGTCTCCATGGAGTTGGGGGGTTCGACTTTATCGATATCCACCCTCATTATCTTGAATATTTTCATCCTGGGGATTGGCCGCGTCTGAAGGAGTGGTTTGACTTGGGCGAGGATCTCTCGTCATTTAGGCTTGCCCTGGCCAATCCTCGATCCTACGTGGGGCAGCTTCTGTTGGAATTTGACATGCAGGTGGGTATCAGTTCCGCCTAATCTGTTCCTGGCTTATATTTGTTCAGGGCTCCCAGTTTTCCGATGACGTAGAGGATGAAGATGCAACTAGAGCGATCTGGAGGAACTTGGGACGCTCTATACTTACCCATGTCTTGTTCCAATGCGTCGACCTGTGGAACCACCCTAGCTTTGTATCTTTCAAAGCTGGATTCAACTTTCCTTTCTCAACCGATGTTGATCCCAAACAGGGTTTGTTGGATGTAAGCTTCATTTTTAAGATGTCCACAATCTCTCGCTCATTGATTTGTATGCACTAGCTGTTGATTGATTATCCGTCCACCAGCATCGATCGTATCATCTGCAACCCTCTTGCTATCACGGCCACCTTGTGGGACAGTGAACTACATTCTGTTCAAGATGTCCTTGATCATATCCAATGGGAACAAAGATCGGGTGAAAGGGACCAAGTAACCCATAGGGTGGTTCGTGCATTTCAGCGTCATTTTCAACGATGGCTTCTGGGAACTGGTCACCCATCCTCTTTTTGCGATTGTCATCTGATATCAAAGGATGAATACTTCAAGCATAAGCATGATGGGCTCCTTCGCAGCCGTCTCTTCCTCACGAGCATGTTGGGCACGCCCAATATTCCTACCGACCCCAACTGGAAGATCAAGGTGAGTCCTAGTTCTACATTTACCAACATTTACCCAGATGATTAACGTTGTTCCAGATCAACATGAGCTCTGGGCTCATACGCTCACAGGAGCAGGTACACTATCAAACTTCTTCAAGTTTATCGAACATACTCACTGATTATTCATTTCAGGCTGGCGAGATGTTCATCCGCAGGGACGACAGCCCTCCTCTCATCTGCTGGCATGCGTGCTCCTTAGAAATTGATGTGTCCGTCAATTCATGGCTCCTCAATGCTCTCCTGCAGGACGCCTTCCAAGACCCGAGCACAATAACTGACTTTGACATATGGATGCACAGTCAGGTTTGGAGTGGAGCAGGCGCTGCCTTGGGCACTGTAACTAGTTTTTCACAAGCTTAATCATATCATTGTACATGTACCTGCTGTTACAAAATCAGGGTAGATGGTTGACCCTATCGCACCAGAGACGAGAATAAAATCCGAGAATAAGATACCACTCTCGCCCTTGGCCCCGCCGCCTCTCCCAAGCCCTCGCTGCTGCCACCGCTGTCTGTCACCACGCCGTAGGGCCTCCGCATGGTATTCGCTTCACCCAGATACAGGTCCACGCAAGCGACGGCGTATCGTTGCCTGACGTGGTGTTGGTCTTGCACCGGTGGTTGTGATAGTGCCGCACAGAGCCGTAGTGTTTGGAACATCGAGGGCGGTGCTGGTTGATCCAGCAAACACAAGAGCACCGGCAATCTCATCAAACAGTCGTGAGAGAGGCCACCACCGTGAATCATGCACAATCCGTAACGGAGGAGCCGGGCTAGGGATCAATGTTGCTGAGTTTGAACTTGATATCACTAACAATCAGTACTCAGAGGCAGTGCACGCACTGGTGCAGCAACACAACAAGGCGCGGCCCTCTTGAACGAGCCGCGCAGCCGTCTTCGCGTACTGAAAAGCCCGAAGGGCCGGAAGGACGGGGATAGGCGGGCGCGGCCGTTTGAACGAGTCGCGCCGCCTTCTTCGCGCATTGGAGGCCGGGGAGGGCGGGAGCGATGAGGAGAGGCGGGCGAGGCCGTTTTGAACGAGCCTCGCAGCCGTCTTTGCGCGTTCGAGGGCCGGAAGGGCGGGCGCGGCCGTCTTGAACGAGCCGCGCCCCCTTCTTCACATGTTGGAGGGCCGGAAAGGCGGGAGCGATGAGGAGGGGCGGGCGCGGCCGTCTTGAACGTGCCGCACCCTCGTCTTCGCGTGTTCGAGGGCCGGAAGGGCGGGCGCGGCTGTCTCGAACGTGCCGCGCCCCCTTATTCGCGTGTTGTAGGGCCGGAAGGGCGGGAAGGACGAGGAGAGGCGGGCGCGGCCGTCTTGAACGTGCTGCGCCCCCTTCTTCGCTTACTGGAGGCCGAGGAGGGCGGGAGGGATGAGGAGCGGCGGGCGCGGCCGATTTGAACAAGCCGCGCGGCCGTCTTCGCGCGGCGGGGGGGAGGAGGAGGGGCTGGCACGGCCGTCTCGAGCGAGCCGTGCCTTCTTTGCGTTTCGGAGGGCGGGGAAGGCGGGAGGGAGGAGGAGGGGCGAGCGCGGCCGTTTTGAAAGTGCCGCGCCGCCTTCTTCGCGTATTGGAGGCCGAGGAGGGGTGGGTGCGGCCGATTTGAACGAGCCGCGCCCCGTCTTTCGCGCGGTGGATTGCGGAGGAGGTCGAGCCTGCTCGCACGTTCGGGGGCTGTAAGACTGGCGTGCACGGGGCATCGTGCATGAACGCTGGTGCGTGCGGCGTAGCGTTCGGCTTCGAGTGCGCTGACTGGGGACGCTTCTGATCCGTCGGCGCGTCCGTTGGCAGTCGCTGGTTCCTGGGTCGTCGAGTGGCATAGGGGCGGGTAGCGCGGTCGATAGCGCCAGTGTTTGTTTATGCCATGCCAGGTTGGGATCTTCGAGTAGCGTGCGGCTTAAGGACAACGAATGGACGAACAAAATAACGTACTCACTAACCTGTAGTGACTGACGCCCCCCGCCGTTGTGATCCGTCGCCCTAGTCGGTAGCCATGGGGTCATCGCTGGTCCAGGTAGTCGAGGCCGGCATCGGTGTGGACAGGAGATGAGATATCTTCTGCGGCAGTGGGAATGGAAGCAAGAGAATGTCGGTCAACGGCCCGACTGCTGTATCGATCACGAATACTGTGTGAGTACACGTTCCTTCAGTGAGGCATTGCAAGCTACAACACGGCCATTGCCTCGTGTGTTAGCTCGTTCTGTTCGACGACGACCTCCTTGGACTTACGTTCAGCGGAATATCAGGTTGTGGATCGCCTGGATTCGCCGTATCTTCAAGTAAACTTGGGCATCCTGCAAGAGTGTGTTAGTATTGATAGGCTGGTGTGTACAATGCTCACTGTATGCCACAAACGAGGAAATGAATGGTCGACGCAGGAGGGACCAGGAGAGCCCGTCGCGTCTGGCATTTGCCACATCAGAGGACTTGGTCGATTTCGCGCATCCCTGCGCATACTGCCAACAACTGCGACATTCGTGCTTTTTACTCGACAACTTCCTGCTTTCTCGCATGAATCACCAAAACCTTGAAGTCCTGTCTGGGTCTGCTAGATCACGACTGGCCATGCTTGTGGATGCCAACACTCTTCGACAACTGGACATGCTTGTGAACCTGCATCACGAAGACGTCCTCTTGGATTACATGGAGGAAGAAGCTCGGGCGAGGGACTTGAGAGTGAGTTTGCACCATATTGAGCTTGTCTGGAGTAAATGTTGACTCTACTCCAGCTGATTCAACGCCTCGCTGGGACTGATGGGCAGCCAGCCTCAACGGCAAATGCAGTCGGTTCGTCAATATCATCAATATAATATTCTATGATTCTTAGCATCTCATGAATCCGCAGATTCAATGAAAATTCGAATCCCTTCATTGGCTCAATACAATCGAAGACGAGAGGCCAACGGCCTTCCACCGCTTGTGTTGTATACCAACCACGACACTGACGACTTCACCAAGGCTGAGGGCTCAGCGCTCTCCCTCTCCGATGAGGTTACGGATAGCATCCCGGAGGAGGAGGATGGCATGGTGCACAGCGATGACGCGTCCATTAGCGACTACGACTACGACATGTCAGGCAGCGACTTTGAGTTTGAGGTCGGGCGTCATGCTAAGGGGAGCGTGCGGGGTAGAAAGCAGGGGCAGGTGCGGGGTGGCAAGAAAAAGAGGGAACGGCGCAGAGAGCGGGAGCGGGCCAGGGGTCTGGGGGATGAAGGCGACGGATCTGGACCTGGGCCTGCCGGTTGTAGACGTGGAGGCATAGCGGCCCGCAAATATTGGGCCGAATTATGCAGCGCTCTGGAAGAGCACACCTTGCCGGAAGAACAGGGTGCCGGCAATGCATCTCAAACGCTGGAGGCGCCCATGGGGCGTTGGATTGAATGCCCGCCGTCTCTGCAAGAGAACAGCAATGTTGTGTTTTTCCTCCGTGCTCTGGCGTACTTCTACCACCCCTCCAATCTACTAGCTCTTTCCGAGCTGGTTCGTGACTTGCAGGATCCTGCGGCGTTTCACAATCTACACATGGCTTCCTTTTCACCTTGCACGTCTCTCATCAAGCTTGCCAAAGACTGCTATCGCTACTCCAGTAAATCTAGGACATTAAAGTTCTTCTCAATGTTAGCGAACTTGCGCTTGGCGGTGAGGGCAAACGAGTAAGTGCTATGTTCACTCAAAACACCTTGTATTGACGACATCTACAGAGTCATGGCTAGGGAGGATTTCAACCACGCCGAGCTCTTCCGTCAGTGGACGCCCGGAGGAGAAGGGCAGCCACATCGTGATTTCTACTACTGGCTCAATGAAGGAGCTATACTGGCACGTCTGGTCAGTGTCGGTATGTGATTCAGTCGCTATTTATATGACGATAATCTGAAATGATACTATAGGAGGATTACCAATGTTAATAATGGTATCCATTCTGAGTAGCAGGCGTAGTCTGCAGAGCATGAAAACCAGGGTAATCAGTGAGGCGGCTGAATATATGGTGGACCCTCCTAGTGAGCGTACTCCACTGATGTCTGCTAAAGCTATGTTGACCTATTGATGCCCCAGAGGATGCTGGTGGTGTCCTAGTGAGGCGCCTAATCATACCAGCACTGAAGCTTATCAATCGGCTGGTCTGTTTTCATGTTGTCTTCAGCAAGACGGACAACCTGGAGGATATGGTATGCTTGGCATCTACCAATGTTGAGCGTACCAAGAAATATTTCTCAAGCCTGATACTAAAGTACGTGCACCAAAATCATAAGTTTCTTGAGCTGACAAATGCCTTACAATAGTGATTGGATCCTGTCGGAACACGCCGATTGCTGGAACGACTACTTGCACCGATCAGGTTCATGCGACTTCTCATTGATCGGAAACTACTCATTGGCTGGAATGGTGCAGGCGCCTGTTCCGGATCTGCATGCCATGGACATAGACATGGATTCCGCAGCTTCTACGTTGCCTTTCCAGTCCTGGAGTGCGCCTGATCTTTCTGCCTTTGGTGCTCACGTGCCAGAGCCCGACTTCGTCTTGCAACATAAACATCTTCCCTTCCCTGATAAGCTATTGAAGATCACAGTCCCCTTTGAATGCCTAGGTTTGCACGATCCTCTTGACAAGAAGAAAGACCCTCAGGTAAAAAAGTGGACAAAGATGCATCGAACATTGGCCAACGATAGGAAGAAATTCGCAGAATTTCACTCGTTCAAGGCCTACGTGAGTCATCCACAACCTTAGCGTAATCTCATACTGAAATCTATGAAGTATGAATCGCTAGATAAGCCTCCAGTTCATTACGTGGAGACACCTAAGCTGCCGCCCAATGAGTAAGTGAGCTATCTAACTCTAGGCTTGAGTGTATTGAATATTTTGCCAGGACGCTTGAAATTTACGACAAGCATGGCGTACTCTGCGCAGTGCTTATAGGGCATGTGCGACAAGATCCAGAGCTTCTTGAGAGGACCTCTATGCTGTTGGAGGCAAATTTTCCAGAGATGATTCGTGGCGACTCCACTCTGCCAAAATTCAAGTATTTAAGCAAGCACTGCCTGATTTACAATCGGTATAAGCAGCGCGTAAGTGTCTCCCTTGAGTATGCTATACTGAACACTGACAGCACTCAGGGCGATGACGCTCCCATGGATATACATCCTTTGAAGCTGAAGACCAGAACGGGGAAGCGTCATGCTCAACGGCCCCAACGGCTACCTGAGATGTCTCAGGAAGGTCAAAAAGATGGCAACGAGACTGAGCAGCTCCTGGATGATCTGGAGCCACTGATACTGGAGGTACTGCGCGTGGTAGGTCTTGTTTTATTGGATATACACATGTCTGACATACGCTTGACCAGTTGGAGCATCACTTGCCCAAAGAATGCGTAGTTCAGGCAACATTTGCCAAGAAGCTGCCTCTCCATGACGTAACTCCTGCTGGGCCATTCACTGGTCTGGTGGTGAATATTGCGGTTGCAACTCTTGGACACCGAGACAAGAAGGACTTCGAAATCTGTGTCGTCATCCCTTTAGGCAAGTGGACGGGAGGCCAGCTTGTGCTTCACGAGCTTGGTCTGGTCTTCGACCTCCAAGCAGGCGACATTTTGTGGTTCAGAAGCACGGAGATTACTCATTTCAATCTCCACTTTAAGGGGTGCAGGGCATCTATCGTATTGACGCACGATGCAGATGGCAGATTTTGGGTCAGGGATATGAATGGATGGCGACCCAGGATATGGTAAATGCTTAATCTAATATGTCTGCTTGTTTTGCTGTAACCTGAAACTGTGTGCTCAATTGAGTTTATATCATAGAATGCGTAAACGATGGGTAGAAAGTAAGTTTGCGCTGTGATAATAAGTGTCACGTGACCATACAACCGTTGGATGGAAGTGTCGACTTGTACGACTACTGTCAACAAGCCTGCATAGAGCCTGCATACTTTCATCTACACATGGATCAAACTTCAATATGACCTACAGAGCTTGGTTCTACTCTATTTATCTCTGCGTTACAGGATTCAGGTAGCTTTTAGTAAGTTGACGAAGAGGTCCAACCTTATAGCGGTCTGCGCGAACAATGAGGGCCGAGGTACTTCCTAGTGCTGGAAACGGTTCGTACAACATGAAATGAATGTCATCAAGAAGGTTTCTGTCAGCCTCTGGCAAAGCCACCCCCTGCAACCCGCCTTGAGACTCTTGTGAACGTCGCTGGAGATCGTTATGTACGAGATGGAGGCGGGCCACAAGTGTACGTTTATTCTTGAAAGTGGAAGGCCTCTGCTCAGTCCACCTCAGGATGTCATCCAACGCCACCATATGATCCCCCCACCGAACCTCAGGTATATGCGTCTTTGGAAATATTGCGCTCCATGCCATGCCCAAGTCCGTGCATATATCACCGACCAAGCGGACCTGAAGAACGTGGGCATATGCTTGTCCCCTTTGACGTGGACCTAGAAACGCAAGACTACGCTGCACACCATACCTCTCCTCCAAGTGCTGGAACAAGAGCACCTTGTCCGCTTCTACACCTGCAGTGGGGGTGGCGGAGGTGGTGGCGGTGACGCTGGTAGGAAAGGTCAAGGATAAGAATCCTGTTCTAGGAGACTCGAGCAAAGGAAGATCCCTTGAGCGTCTGGGATTGGAAGAAGCACCACTGAGACTGGCTAGAGGGTTGGTGTTGGTGGGGGCTGATCGAATACGGTAAGCCTCCTATATCCAATAAGGTCAGAACTCTTGATTACGACCAAATGCAATACTGACCTCTAACCAGATGTACAGAATATAGACGAGCGCACCTGGAGGATAGGGGAAATCCTTGAACCGTACAGCGTATGTGAAGAACTCGGGTCCAGTGACAAGACATGGAGCCACTATGCTCTCCGCAGTGAGTGGTACAAAGGAAGTATTGTCATCTTTCCATGTAGTGCCCGGGTATTGATGACTATCGTAGGGGAGAAGCGATGTTCCATAGAACATAAGGTTGGTGGGCCACTTGCTGATGAAACGCTCTGCCTCATCGCACTGTGATGTTGCCCATGATACAAGCTCAGAAGCAGTGAGAGAGAATGAGGGTGCATCGTCCATTTGAATCCAGAAGGACTTGGCTGTTTGTGAAGACACTGTTGTCAAGAAGATGATAGATTGGAGGGTGAGTCCATCGTTATCTTGCACTTTAGGGGGCGAAAGAATGGCTGTTGAATTTACGGCAGACGTCAGTATTGATTGTAAACCAAAATACTGAACACACGAACGGTTTAACATAGGTACATGGACCATTCGAAGCTCTGCTGCCAAAGCTGAAATCTCTGTGCTGGCTGCTATAGGATCGTAGGGTGGGAATGGAAGAGAAGCGCCTTCATCGCCTGTGGCCATAAATGGATAAGGCTCGACTTGTGGGGCCACAAGACGTTCTGGAATTGCTCATGTGGGTGCGCAGAGCTATGCAGTAGTGACAGATATCCACTGACCTTCGACCAGAGTGCCTTCTTCTCCGACTTCATCCTGCACGCTTCCTTCTTCGAGCAAAGATCGATCACTCACGGAAACGTGAGAGTAAGATGATTGTAGGGTTTCATAATCGCGTCTCTCAGGTGGTCGGTGATGTCGAGTGCTGCGTCGCAGTGCATGGTTGGATAGTTCACTGGACATAAAGGGGCTATCACAGTAAGACGGGGGAGAGCGATGCCTAAGCTGTCAAGTTGACACCACATAAGTTCGCACAGTCTTGCGACCTACCACATCCTCCCGGCTGACGACATGGATGTTTCTGATCACGACGTGGCAAAGAATGCAGTAGTGGAGGTGTTGTGGGCCAAAAATAAAGGTGAGATATGCAAGAAGCTTTCGCTGTTGTCAGATATATTCATAAACATGATTTAGTATGCTCTTCAACAAACCCTCCTACCGGGACACCCGAAGACCCCTCTCTGCCTGTACAAGAGCAACGACGCAGGTGGGCATAGCTTATCTTTGATGTGCCTGTTATTGAATCCTCGACAAGTTGTTCTCCGGTAGTGACCGATACAGGCGGAGAATCATATTGGCACGGAGAGACAGTATGTACAGATGTGAATCGCGATGTATGAGCGTCTAGTTTGGGCTCATTGCCGTTGCCTAGAATGAACCTTAGCTTGATTGTAGCTCGTATAAGGTGTATAAGCGCACCGTTGACACAAGATCATGGCAAATAGCTAGCGCTTGTGTCCAGACTAGGCGTCGAACCTTCATGTCTCGCTCAGAAATGTTGATAGATGCCCTCAATCTGTTGTTCAAGGCCTCCACCTAAGGTGAATGTGAGCATTATATAACACCGAATAGAATAGGACATTACCTCATGAGGCTGTAAAGGGCAGGGTGGAGCATCACATATTACTTCTGAGAGCTTGTTTGGAGTCCCAAATGGATTATGGGAAGTATCATCCTCTTCATCGCTGTCTGCAAGATGGGCTACCATTGATGGATCGTTGTAGACATCCCAGTCGATTCCATATGATGTGACATCTTCGATATCCTCGTCATCATGAACATCTTGTTCGGGGGGCACTAAGCCTCGTGGTCCGTCTTGGAGCATGCTGAAGAAAAACATTTCGTTAGGAGACTGGGCTCCAGTGCCTGGTGTGGACATCTTATGTGAGTTCCATATCTCTGCCCACTCTAGTGCATCCTGATTGATGGACGCAAGGAACAGATGATGGAGCAGCCATATGTGGTCAGGGTTGGTTGGTTCAAGACCGTGGTGGGTCTCCAGTTCGAGGAAGAAGTCCTTCCACTTCATCCCAAACCCGTGTGTGACATCATACCACAGCCTTTCTATACGTGTATTGTGAACACTCCTAAATAAATGTATGTGAGAACCAGATAGTAAGTATAAATATCTGGCCGTACCGTCCCCAGATATACGAGCCCCTTCCTTGACCGCGATGTGCATCCATCCACCGTGCAACCTCTAAGTTTTCGAACCGTGGTCTCCACGTACACGGCTTGGAATACCCCAACCTCTAGTCGCAGCCAGAAACACCTGGAGAACTGTATCGGCACGGTTATTGTTGCTGACTTGGATGCCGGTGATGACACGACTCTTCCCATCAATGAAGGCATGGATAACCATCTTGTAACGTATGAGGCCTGATATAAGCATGTATCATTGAGAAAGCAATATTATCATATGCGGTGTCTGTTCATACCGTGCTGACTGTCGTGATGCCATAGAGAGTTGGCCCCAGCCACATGATACAAGCGTCGATGAATCTGTCGGTCTCCAAAGATAGCTGGGGTACCGTGAACTCGAAGATAGGAAGCTGAAATACGTGGCATAGGAATGCGTAATCCTTTCTTTGAGAGGAAGCCATGTATCATCCGACGACCAAATTGAGGAAACACTGTGAGAACGTGCTTTATCTCCTGGTCAAGTTGCTCGTCCGAGATCACAGACATGGCAGGGGTGGATGATGTCCACAAACGCTGAGCATCTCCATCCTGGCTGATAATATCCTGATAAACAGGCTGAGCCGGCATAGCTATACCCAGTTCAAGAGCGCGCCGCCAGATAGTACGTGGATCACAGTTAAAGATTCTGGCAAGGGCAGTGGGTCCACGGAAACGATAGGCAGCAGCCAGAAGAGAAGCATCAATCTCAACTCGTGGCCGACCTATGCGGCCAGTAAGTGGACGATACGATAGGGAAGGTGGTGGTGCCATAGGAGGATCTCTTGAGATAAACTGCGCATCATCCAAAGCGGATATCATTGCAGAGATGTTATTGACTAGCTGCTGATAATCTTCTTGCAGGAATATTTGTCTTTGCTATTAAGAGGTTACTCATCGGAAGGGGATACCTAATACGATAGGCAGGTACCTGTTCTGCGGCAGAAAGTAGTTGAAGGGCTTGATCGCGTTGCTCGGAAAGGCGTATGGGATCGCCTATCTGGGTCATCAGAGCTTGGTTTACTCTATCTTGGAGGACACAATATGCTGTACGGAAGTTCTGTATAAGGGTTTCATCCATGTTAGGAGAGTTTTACGATACAGTGCTGTGTATCAGAGAAAGAGAAGACTTGTGGAAAATGTGATACTTGGACTAATGCTACGAGCACTGGCTAGGAATACCACATAAAATATGTAGCGGTGCTGAGCACCAGTGACAATGTAGTGATGGGAGTGCTACTGATTGTGACGCTCCAGTGACGGTCCAGTGATCAACCAGTGACAGGGTAATGATGAGGTAGTGATGTAGATTACTTATCTGAACAAATCCATGCCCATCACTAGTGATTGATCAATGCCCAGCACCAGCATGCCAATCACTAGTGATTGACCAGTGCCCAGCATTGGACTTTGGTGCTGAAATAGGTCAGCACTGCTTTGTCACCGGTGATCACTGCTTCATCACCGGTGATCACTCACCTCGGGCTACTTGTTCCACCCCCTACTTAGGGTCAACTCGATAACAAAAAGTTGGCCCCAACTAGGCCCCCCAGCAGTGGACACGTGGGCTCTGGAGCAATCTGCGGTCTGGGGACACGCGAGGTGGACTTGTTTGAATGTGTCCAGCAGCACTGATATTGTCCACCGCAGTGCAAATTTGTCCACCACCCTGGATAAGGACAGCTGATCACTTCCATATTACAAATGTTATAAATATATTATTCCATGCGGTGTCCGGGGTCCCAACTCAGAAATGACTAGTTTTTAGCAGCATCCAGGGCAGGTATTTGTACGCACCCTGTTGGGACCACCAATGCGGTATTTCTGCTGTGTTGTTCTGGGATGGACATCGATAGTGTAGTGTAATGCATTACATTGCTTAATAATTGTACATACATATACACT
>NW_006767451.1:0-12289 GCF_000264995.1 Punctularia strigosozonata HHB-11173 SS5
CCCTAACCCTAACCCTAACCCTAACCCTAACCCTAACCCTAACCCTAACCCTAACCCTAACCCTAACCCTAACCCTAACCCTAACCCTAACCCTAACCCTAACCCTAACCCTAACCCTAACCCTAACCCTAACCCTAACTAACCCTAACCCTAACCCTAACTAACCCTAACTAACCCTAATCCGCAGTGGGAATGTCTTGGCAGCGGCACGGCGGCATCTCGGCCGGCCTGTCCTTTCTTAGTACGCCGAGCTTCGGCTCGGAGGGGAACGGATCGGGTCGGGCTCGTCGGGGTTCTGCTGTCCCTGTTGGGATGTTTCTTCCTACGGTAGGTGTTCTGCCGTGTCTCGGCTCCCGTGCGGCTCTCCGTACGGGATTCTTTGTTCCCGATTAGGTGCGTAACCCCGTTCCGTCGTCTTGGCGTTGATATTCTTGTTGTCGCCGCGTCGGCCTCTCGGCCGGCACGGTGTCGCTCGGTCATCTCGGGCAGAACCCTGATGAGCCTATAAAGGCGAAACAGGGCTGGCTGGGGATCCCCTCAGCCACTGTCGGTTCTGTCTTCGCCCCCGCTCCTCTCTCTGTTGCGACCATCCCTGCGCCAAAAAACGCTCGGTCGCTTCGCTCCCTCGCGTTTTTTGGGCGCCCTAACTAACCCTAACCCTAATCCTAATCCTAATCCTAACCCTAACCCTAACATCCACCAATATAACACGGGGTGCGGAAAGTACCACTGGACTCAGCACATCTGTGGCTATACACTGACCCCCCAAACAGCCAAAACTGAGACGGGCGGAGGTCAGCCTGACCTCCTGGCTGGGACGGGGCTAGGTCGGGAGGAGGCAATGTTTTCTGCCTAACAAGGTTATATAAGGTCAACGCAACGTTACATACATGTACTTGTAGTCGAACGGCATCATTCTCGTCCCCCAGCACAACTTTTGCCGGATCCGCCGCAAGTTCGAATACGTCGGGGCGTATTCATTTTTTCCCCTTTTCTACTGGGTCATCTTTTGCTATTGGGTAATACCTAAGGATAAGTTACAGCTCTTAAGCTCTTAATAGCTACAACCGATGGTATACAATGTATGTGCGCTGAACTTTTTGACTTTTCGTGCTTGTCTGAGCAAGGCGCATATGGTCTCGTTTCACAGGGACATCCAATCATATCAAACCATGGACATCGCCACCGAAAAAGTTGTCAGCTCACGCTGGCTCACGCCGTGCCAAGGTGTAGCTCACCTCACCTTAGGGCGTGGGACACGTACCTCACCTCACCTTACCGCACCCTGCGGCAGCACTACTTCTGACAAAGGGACGCGACGCGCGTGGCAACATTCCCACCGATACAAAACACGTCCCACGGTCAGAAGAGGGCTTGATCCAAACCTAGGCGAGTCGTGCGCTTCGTGGTGGACGTGACACGTGACCGGTTACGCCTTTGGAGCCGCGGCTGCCCAAGCCCACTTCTTTGGGCCGTGAAAACCATCACGTGATGTCTCCGGATCGTGCATGAGCCAAACCTTAACACTCCCCGGCGACCGCATGATAAACAACAAGAATAGATCTTGCGCTATCTCCCCGCAGCAGCACAACACCATGACACATCTTCGTGTCGCCACCCATCCACACCAAAGCACTGACGCCGGCATTCTTCACTCTGAATAAATCATGGCCTCCTTCTCGTTGACGACGACTGTGAAGCTCTCGAGCGGTGCGTACCAAGCCCCGCTTCCCCGCTTTTCGTTCATTTCTGGTTTCTACTGAACGCGACGCAGGGTATGAGATGCCTATACTGGGCCTTGGTGTATACCAGAACGACGATTGCGTACCAGCTTGCTTAGCAGCCCTCGAGCGTGGGTACAGGCCAGTGGCGATTGTCCGATCAGGAGTTCTGGTACTGATTCGCGAGCATCATAGGCACATAGACTCAGCGCGGATGTACCGAAACGAAGCGCAGGTAGGTCAGGCGGTCCGTCAAAGCGGCGTTCCGAGGGAAGAGATCTTCGTCAGTACGTCGTTCCGTCCCATCACGTAGTCCACGTTCTGACAAAGGTCCTCCCTAGCCACTAAGGTGTACGACCCTGAGCATGGTTACGAGAGCACGAAGAAGGCTGTACAGAGCTCCCTGTCCAACTTCAGATTCGGTATGATCCACTCATGACATTTGTCTCACGCCGCACACAGCTGACCCTGAATCTGCGCAGACTACATTGACCTGTACTTGATCCATAGCCCATTGTCCGGGAAGGAACGTCGGCTGGAGACATATCGCGCGCTTCTCGACCTGAAGAAAGAAGGCAAGATACGGACAGTCGGCGTCTCCAACTAGTGAGCAGGCCCATCGCTGGTGGTTCCCGTTCGCGGGCTGACCGGAACGCGCCCATAGCGGTCCCAAGCATCTAGACGAGATCAAAGCCGCTGGTCTTGAGGCACCGTCTGTGAACCAGGTTGAGGTAGGTGTCATTGAAGACATCACACACGCTGCGATTCATGCGTGATACGAACAGCTCCATCCGTTTTGCCAACAAAAACCGATCGTGGAGTACTGCGAAAAACATGGAATAGTCGTTCAGGCGTATTCACCCCTGGTCCGTGCTAAGCGCATGGATAACCCGATCCTCGTTGAGCTATCCAAGAAGGTATGCCGAGAGTCACGGTGGTATCACTTCGCGCGCTGACGTCGTATATTCAGTACAAAAAGGACCCGGCGCAAATCCTTATCCGGTGGTCGCTTCAGCACAAGTGAGTAATCGAATCGAATCGAATCGACACACCGCAGTCGTATCCTGATCCTCGAGAACAGCCTCGTCGTCCTGCCAAAATCTTCGCAGCCCTCACGCGTGGTCAGCAACGCCGAGGTCTTTGATTTCAACATCGACAAGGATGATTTGGAGAAATTGGATGCTCTTGACCAGGGCTCCAAGGGAGCAGTGACCTGGAACCCCGTCGATGCTGACTAGTTCTATGCACGATGTGATACATACAAAACATATCTTCCTGTACTTGCTACATATTGAAACGGACGAGGTAAATCACAAACCGGCCTCGCTCAAGCGGTAGCGCTCCGATCCCGCATGGAACGCCACATATCCGTGGCTGAAGGCCATATAGGCCTCCAGTGCTGGAGGAAAGGGCGCCAATATCTGTTGCGACCGCTCATGCGATATGGCTGTCTCGTCCGCGATCCTGCGAAGTGACTCGTTCTTCGAGATGCGATGGAGCCTGGCCGCGACAGAAACGTGGTTAACTGTCTCTCCGGCCAGCGCCTCCTTGAAGAAGGAGAAGACATCGCTGTGGGGATGAGCGATACGTTAATCGCCGTCGTCGTCGTGTGTGAGGCTTGCTGCGACTCACTTTCCGCAATTGAGATATACCATGATTTCGGGAATTGCCTGGACAAAGTTGGTGACCAGCATGTCCGAGGGGAATACGAAGAGGGCGTAAGCCTCCGATGCGCCTGACATAACTCGTGCAAAATACGGATACCGAACGGCGCCGGCGCGAAGCTAGGGAGAAAACGTTAGATACAATCAACACGAGAAATTGTTCAAGAGACTGACTGGCATGCCCTTGGTTCTGTTTTCAAGTAGCAGCGCAGTCATCAGATTTAAAGTGGAGGTGACTATGATATTCGCAGTAACCGGCGGATAGCGCTGCGGTATCTCGCGAATGAACTCGTCCACGCAACGGAGGGTGGGATCGCGTTGTTCTTGACCCAGAACGAAGCGCGTGTTGAAATCATCAAGTCCGGCCGTATCGTCCGAGTAGGTGTCGTCGAGGTAGATCAGCAACACGGTGTACACACAGACGAAGATCTGCGTCTCGAGCGGAATGTGCCCATACGCCTTGCTGGCTATCCACACGGATGCCTCAACGTAGGGCGCGACGCTGTGCGAGCCAGATAAGGGGCATCGGCGGCGGACGAGATCTTCACGGGTGAGGCGATCGAATTCTTGGTCGTAGTCTACTTTGGGATATGGGACCTGGCACCTTGCAAGGAAGGCCCGGATCGTCGCACAGACCTCGTCAAGGTCCACATACTGGGCAGTTGACCGTGTCAGAGTAGGTTGTAGGGAGGTGATACGCAGCAACTGACGTCGTTGGTACCTGTGACGGACAAGACGTTGGTAGTACTGGGAGGTACGGTCTTGGTCGCGGTGCTTCGATGAGGCATCTTGTTGGGTAATCCTTGGGGTCTCGGTCGTGGATAGCATCGTCCAAAGGACTGCCTTTAAATACCAATTTGCCGTTGAATCACGATGCCGGTCGGCGCAGAAAAGTGAGGTGACGGCGTAAACAGTACGCCTGTGACGGTGCAAAGCTGCGAAAAAAAAAATGAGCATGGGAGCTTCCTCCGCATACCAGAGAAGGCCACAGGAGAATGGTATAGGAAAGTTTGCTCCCTGAACCACGACCGTCAGTAGCTTTTCTGCGGATGTAAATAGTTTCCGCTCTCACTCACATCATGCTACATCACGAGGAATCGGCAGGGCACATGGACCGATGGCCCGCCCAGGCAAGAGAGCATCCGATGTGGTCGTATCGTTCCGTGTATGCCTCCGCATGTTCTCAACTGTGTGATAACAGTACGTAACGGACAGTTCCAACTCATCAAGTTCTCGTCGCAAGCTGCGACGCCGTAGACAATGATAGATTGTTTCATATGTCCCGGCTCAAGATGGTGATAAGAAAACGTCGTTACTAGTGCGCTGATTATACCATCGCCCAGCCGTAGGCCCGGCGCTGTTTCGAGTCTTGACCAGGACTACCAATGTTGCCAACCGAAAAAGTTGACTGCAGACTACGTACGACTGAGAGAAGGAAAGAGAGACGTCCGGACCCTAACCCGAAGACTGATCCGAAGACGAGCGCCGACGAAGTCGCGAAAAACGGAACGCGTCGCTCGTCATTGGCCTTCGCATCGAGTTGGTAGCGCCCGGCGGTGGACTCGGCCCTTCGTCGCCCCTACTTTTCTCAGTTCTCTACGACGCCCGACTCATGGCGATGTCTACCATGCTTGTGAAGCACCTACTTCGCTCGTCTGCCCCGGCGCGCGTCGTGCGCACTGTTCGTGCAGGACGGCGGGTCACAGTATTGAAGATTCCGGCAAGACGTTACGCGACGCAACCTCCTGAAAAGCCTTCGAGCCCGCCCGCCGTGCCGCCTGCAGAACCTACTGGTCGGGCGGGTGCCTCGCCGCTCACGCCGTTCTTGCGGCGGCATCCATGGGCGATGACCGTGTTCCTCGGCTTCACGCGTCTTCTGGGGTACAGCAACCCGCGGCAGGTCGCGGCGCGGAGATCGCTCGCACTTTACGAGACCTTATGCGTGCCTCGAGCGGAGGATGAGCTGGAGTTCTGGAGACGAGGTGAGACTTGTGACTCTCGTGCTTGGCTTTCGTCGCGCATATACTCAACCTGACCATCTCAGAATGCGATCTCCCTCCGACCTTCCAATCATGGTTTACCATTACCAATCTCCACGTTTGGGTGAGCTCTAATCCTGTCGGAAGGCTATTGTCTTGTGAACCGACCACGATTCCCAGCTCTTGACCACACGTCTTCGTGCGCTACCTAAAAGTCAAGCCGAGGCGCATATACAGGTACCTTTTTACGTCATCCGGCTGGTCGACATTCGTGGAGCGATACTGACTTCGTGACTAGGGTTTGATCGACCACTTCTTTCTGGACGTCGAAGACCGAATACGAGCCGTACTACAACCGAAGTCCTTCGAAGGAGATGAGCCGGAACAGTCAGCTGAAGGTACGTTAACCCCGCCCATCTTTGTCACCTTCACGCTCATGTCGACGTCATGGCTTAGTTCCCGAGGTGGTCCCGACGAGCACCGACTCACCGTCCTCGCGGGTACCATTGAGAGCAAGCGGTACATCGCGCTCTTCTGGTTGAGCGACGCTAAATATAGCCCCTACAGGTTTCTATCACGACCCGCGAAAGCTTCAAACAGAAAACACAAATGGGCGGAAGAGGAAGGACGCTCCTGTATGTTCCGAAGGCGCGTCTCTCAATGACTCGTCGTAATCACCGTCTCCTACCTAGGAAAGTCTTGTTTCACGACAAATGAAGATCCTGCGTGAACAATGGGCTGGCTTGGGTATGGCCTTTGATGTAGCGCTGATCAAGGGCGACGCGGAAATGGCAGGAGCGGTCAGTGACTACAGTCCTTGTTGTCATCCTGAACATACCGTCATGGTTTTGATAGGTGTGGCGAAACCTGCTTGGCGCTCGTGGTGCCCGAGGCATCGCTTTACCGACAACCGCGACAGGTGCCTCGCAGGAACCTGCGCCAACACGAACACATGTACGTCCTCGGCGTTGCACGTAACGTTTCTGTGCTCATACTGCTTGAACCAGACTCAGAGCAACTCTCCCTTGAATGTTGCTAGCACTACGTTGACGTCGACACCATCCGCAAAAACATCAGGTAAGGCATTCACCCGCTCTCAGTTCCTGCAGTGCCCTGTAACGGTTGCGCACGTTTCCAGATGCAAATTTTAGGCGGTCGATTAACCTCGTTGGCGGATCAACGACGGCCGTGCGCCTGGTCGACAATGCGCCTGGTGGCGTGGACGCCGCTGAAATGCGCGACGACGGAAGTGGTGTCCGCGATTATACCCCCAGCGAGGTGTGTCTGTGGCTCTCTCTCTCTCTCCTCTTCCTGCGCACTCATTCTCGGATTATCCGACTTGAGGCGGACAAATATGTGTCCTACCCCGAGTTGATGGCGACCATCGTTGCGTATATTCGTCGCGAGGTGCACCGGCTGGAGCAGCTTTCAGACGACGATATCCTCGGTCAGAAGGTGAGATCGCCCAATCCAGCTTGTAAACGCGGGTTCGTTGACTCGGCGTGGTAGATTATGAAGAACGATCGGGTCGCGGGGAGAGAGGTTGCCGTCGTCGATGATAGATTGTTGTTTGGGCCTCTGAGGCATTAGACGTGCCATGTTATTAAGAGAGATGGCGGACGGAAGATAGTATCGATCTCGACTTTAATTGCCGCACGCGCCAGTAATGCAGACCTGCATTGTTTTCCGCTTCCACGAATGGTGGGATCGCCGTCACCCTAGGGGTACGGAGACGGACATTGATGCAGTCCGAACTGTCTTAACCCATACCTCTAAGAGGCTAAGTTAGCCTAAGTGGGTGACTGAGGTACGGGTATAGCTTGGAGCGGTTGCTTCGTGCGCTGATGAGGTCCGAAATTCTGATCCGTCCCTCGCGATGGATAGCATAGCCCACCTATTTTCAGTTTCGAGAGTCAAGATTACAGAGATGGGTGTACCACTGAATGACTGCATCCCAGCGATAATGCCAAGTAACAGAATATTATGCTAGATAATGTACTTGGTTGACGACCGTTTTAGGTCAAAGCAGGCCCCACATCTACAATCATATGAAAGCAAATGCATATGTACCGCGGGCGAGGACGTGACGGTATATACGTTTACGATCAATGCCATATCGATAGTCTTGCGAATTGCACAACGATGCCTCCAGCCCGAGTGTCAGTGATGGAGGATGTCGAAACCATGCAAGCACTACGTGGTTGACGACAAAATGAGTTCAATTCAGGAAGAGAGTTGTGCGGACTCGGATGAGGCGCCCCAAGCCTTCAAAACGTCGTGACTGAACGCGAGCACCCGTGCGAGCAGATCTGACCGAGCCGGGAGGACAGCTCCTGAGCGCTCGGTCTTGCTCGAGGGCAGCTATCCCAGCACATGGTTATCAGGGTCCATAGACCGTCAGAGATGAGGTTGCCATGCGGCGACGGCCGAAAGGGGCGGCTGGGCCTGTCGCCAGCCACCACACGAGTCACGACCGCGAATCCGTTTGCAACTTCCGCAAAGGGCGCTTGTCCTGTGTATGCCTGGTCGTACGTTAGTAAAGAGCGGCTATCGGTGGAGCGAGCTTGTTACGCACCTCAAGACATACACATCCGAAGGAGTACACGTCGCTCTCAAGCGAGCGAACGACGCGGTCACCTATCAAGAGCTCAGGTGCGTTCCACCTGGCTGAGCCGTCAGCGATGCTGATGGTGTTCGCCATACCAGCAGACAGACTGGCTAGGCCGAAGTCCGCCAACACAGCTTCGTCACGGTCATTGACGAGGATGTTCACCTGGTGCAATGTAGATCAAGTCGTAGTCAGGACTGGCAAACGACGTGTACTGACGCATCGCAAGTCACCGTGGACGACACTTTGAGAATGGAGGTATTCCAAACCCCGAGTAGCATGAAATAGCTGTAGGAACCTTAGATGGATATTCAGGGCCACGGAAAAGAATGAGGCTGCTGACCAGCTCGTTTATCTTTCTCGAGGAACATCGTTTTGTGCCAATATAACTTAAAAGGTTGGAGTTTTGCATCCACGGGGAGACCATGCAGAGGCGAGTTGGGAACGTATCCTTATCGACGCCAAGGAAAGGAAGCACATGTTGATGACTCAACGCTTTCCATACGAAAATCTCGCGATGGAAACGCTGAGTGTGAAAAGAGTCAGACACGCGTCGGAAAGGATATCGGGATAGATGCTAACCTTGTCCAACGCGGTAGAGTCATGTCCCGGGAGAAACTCTCTGAAGCGTTTCAGCGCTACCTCCTTCCCTCGATGCGTGGCTTTGAAAATGTCTGCGAAACCTCCTGCGTAGACGGGCTCTGGGGACACATCGTTCACATCATGGACCAGAAGACTGGACGGAATCCAGTTGAACTTGTGCGTCAACCGGACGAGGAGCTTGATAAGGGTCTTGCGCAAAACCAAGTCTTTGCCGTTTACAGCAACCGAAGTTGCGAGTTCCTGCACAGTGTCAGACCGGCATCTTCATTAACGAGTTGAGAATTGTCACCCACGTTCTGTACGTGGTCAATGAGGCACAGAGCATCTCGACGCGAGATGGTTAGAGTCATCTTGGGTGTGTCTGCTTCGGATGAGTTGTTTATTACTTTGTCCTCTGAGCTTGGTTGCGTCTCAACAACATATGCTACGCCCCTATGCGGAGGGAAGTGCTTCTCCAATGTCCAAGATTCCTCGCTTGTGATACCTGAGTTGGGGTTCAGTTGCAATGCACAGCGGTCGTCCTCGACGTTGTGAGCGGCTCACCGATGGTCTCGTCGTCGTCGGCGTCATGAATATCAAGCGCATATTCATAAGGACTTCGTTCGCCCATACCATTCATCGCCAACGTCCTCAAGAAGGGATCTCTGGGAGTATGCAGTACGCTATTTGAAAAGCGGGCGAAGCTGCCCATGCTTGTCAATACCATGCCAGCCCCGTGCAATAAGCGGTGACTTACTCTTCCATCGCGACGACGCCTTGTGGCTGGACTACGTCTTCGATTGACCACGTTTCTATATTCAAAAAACTGTAGAGGTTTCTCGGCTTCGCTTGCAAACGCCTTCTCCCCGTAGTCGCATACTTTGTCTTGCCACGCAGCTCGGCAACCGAATTCGTCCTTGGATTCACCGTCGCAGTGATCGGCAAGCTCGTTGTGCCTGTCCTTTGACACCTCAGTACCACGTCGTTGAACACCACCAACCACACGTCCTTATTTCCCCTCACCGGGCTGAATCCACCGCCTTGCAGGACATTCTTAAACGACTTCTTTCCCTTGATCTTCCCGTTCGAGACCGGCCACGACGAGAAAGTAGGGGCCGCCCCGGTGCCCAAGATCTGGCGCTCCTCGACAAGCAATCGGCTCGGCTTCGGCAGCGCGAGCTCCTTCACCTTTTCGACTCCCTCGATCCGCGCCCACACGTCGTGCGTCTTGTCCTGCTCCTCCTTCTGGACCTTCTCGTCCTCTATGCTCCGCACGATCGCCTCCACTTCGGCCACCATTTGCAGCGTTCTCTCGTACTCGAACGTGGACGGGTCCGTATGGAAGAGCAGATTCTGGAATAGGTGAGGGTAATCGAACAGCCGCTGGAACGGCTTGGACAGGGAAATCGCGAGCCCGGTCTCTCCCTTAGCTGCCGCGGTGAGCTCAAGCTCCTGCAGCAGGCCGCACATGCGCAGCCACTCATCCGTGTTCTGCTTATGAGACTTTTTGGAGGCGGCCGCAGTGAAAAGCGCGTCGTCGACCTGTTCGAGGGCGCGCTCCAGGTGCAAAACATACGTCGCGTACCTGTGCAATACATGCAACTACCGCAAAAAATCAGGTATGAGCATCCTAGCGTTTGCGATTGGGACTCAGAGTCGACGCATACTCACATGTGCATCGAACACGTCCGCCAACGATCGCACGAGCGGATATTGATCTTCATACCGCGCCCTCAAGCTCTTGCTCAAAATCTCGTGTCCATCATAAATCGCAGCCTCGATCACCTCAAGGCACTTCCGCAGGTCTTCCGGCAGCTGCCCGGGCGGCAAGTCCGCCACCTCAGGCAGTCCCCTCGCGTTGCTTCGCTTGAACTTGCGAAACACCTTCGACGCCGACGTATTCGTCGTGCTCGCGGATATGTTGCGCTCTAGTGGCGGTGGGGGCGGCGAGGCGGGCTCGTCGACAAACGACCGCCGGCCGAGTGATTGCGTCGACCCGCGCAGGTCGTACGCGCAGGCTGGTGGGGGCAGCGAGTGATGCGAGCGCAAGGGAAAGGGCGACGCGTCCCTGCTGCCGCGGGTTGAGGTCGACGACCGAGTTGCGGTTGTCCCATGCGACGAGCGTGGATGATTGAGTTTGCCGATTTGTGCCCCTGCCCCGGACCCGACACCAGATGGTGTGCTTGCCGCGCTCCGAATGCGACCGACGATGTAGGAGTACGGCTTGCCCATACGGTCCGCGCTCTCGTCTTCTACGTCTGAACCGAGGCTCTCGCCATCGACTTTGGCCAGCGTCCGGTGACTGTTGCTGTTACGGAGGGCCCTGCCGTCGGTGTCGTCTCGCTGGCCGGAAGTACCAGACCATCGAGACGAGATGCAGCGCGAAACGATGGGAATGTGGTCAATCGAATCACGGGGAGAATCGACGCGCGCTTGGGTGGGGTGGAATCGGGGCATAACGATGTAGTCGCCGTGTTCGGTCTGCTGAGCGCCGGGCAAACCGAGAGGAGAAAGCGGAGAGGAGGCGAAGTGGGGATGCAGGAGCGGGTCTATAAAGGAATCTTTCAGCTTTTCAAGCTCGAGCACATATCTGTCGCATCATGGCAGCACATCAGATTGTGAATTCGGCTTGCAAAGAGAAGAACGCTGAAGCAGACATACCGTTCTTCGCTCGCTACGATCTCCCAGAGCAACTCTTGCCGTGTCCGTTCGCGCGGGTTTAGGTTACTTACAAGGTCCTCCCTCACGCCTTCACACCAGGTACTCGCAGGCAAGACCCAATCCGAGCTGTCCGTCGTCTGCGAACAGGGACTGCCTGACCGGACTGAAGCTCTGTCCATGTTGGGAAGGGGGATAGTCGGGGGGAACGCTAGGTGTACGGTGCTTGGGGAGGCTTTGGAGCGACGCCTCGGCCAAGTTCAAGGTGTACGAGGAAGTGCGTACCCGGGTCGAAACAGCGTTACAGCGCGAAGCTGTTGACGGGAACATCGTCAAGTCACACGAACAACTGCCATCGCGGTC
This sequence comes from Punctularia strigosozonata HHB-11173 SS5, assembly GCF_000264995.1. Lineage (NCBI taxonomy): Eukaryota > Fungi > Basidiomycota > Agaricomycetes > Corticiales > Punctulariaceae > Punctularia > Punctularia strigosozonata. The sequence continues at coordinate 11,576 of NW_006767451.1, forward strand.
CAGGTGACGGTCATCGCATAGCAGCATAAGTTGATAGTAGAAATCCTGAGATGTTTTAGCGAGAAGGCAGTGAATTATCAAGAGAGGTGAAGACCAGGTCGCCGGGCAATCGCCGTACACTGCCATTTTGGCCTCACGTGGAAGCCAGCTGAACGCGACGGGGTACATCCGTTGTCCAGCTGAATCACAGAGTTACTAGCCAATCCCCTCAGTGTGGCGCCATTACAATTGATGTCCTGCCTCGTAACTGAAGGAATCGAGTTAGGCATGCATTATCAGGGTTTTGTTATTCCGACTCCCCCGAAGGAGGGAGTTGGTTTTTGCGCATGGGCCTCGTCACAGTGACAGGGATGTGACCCCAGCCAAAACGTGACAAAAGCGTGATAAAGCGTGATTATCCGCGAATATCGGACGGACGAGCGCTAGTTTTAGATGGGACGCAGCAGCGTGACATAGTAGGTGTGGGATCGCTTACATCATGTGATAGTATCAGTTCCGAATGTTATCCGTCGGTTTGCCGAGTTGCCGAAGTTAGCGCTGACTTGATAACAATCAGTTACGTAATCGTATGGTCTACTGCGCTTTGGTTTCTCTGCGTAATGACAATTGCCGCATTTGGGTGGATTTTTGGGCGCTTATACGATAAGATAAGATAATAACTCCATACACACTGGCCGATCGATCGCCGATCGATCGTTATCCGGCCCGATCAAC